>NW_007740467.1:19681-21676 GCF_000696425.1 Galeopterus variegatus | reverse complement strand
TTTTTGTCCTTTGCTTCTAAAATGGGGGAAGTTCCTATGGGAACCAGTACTTGAGCTGTGTAGTTGAGCTCAATTGCTGCTTTGCTGCTGTTTCCCTAGGGAAGGCTTTTTGTGCAACTCAGAGTTTAAGGGTTGACCTTATAGGCACTTCTGGCTCTCCAGAGACCTGGTACACATGGGTTGTGTAGAAACTCTGATTGGGCCTGAGTCTTTTCATCAAAGTGCACCCCATGCAATTCTATATTCCCTACCAGTCTCCTCTGAGTGGTCCTGCACTGACTGGGGGGCGGATTGGCTGTCCTTGCTGTGTCCCAGTGTTCTCCTAGTGGGCCTGTCTCCACTGCCACCATGCTGCAAACACTTCCCATGGGATAGGCTGTGCTCTGGTCCCTTGCAATGACTCACCGGCCTCAGAATGGTTCCTTTTTTTCAGTTGTTGTGGCTCTTTGCTCCTGTGTGGGTCCACAGGAACCCTATTAGAGGTCTTGCTGTCCTGAGGGCTACCAAGGCCCCTTTCTCCCCTGCTGCCTCCAAGCACCTCCATCTAAAGGGCATAGCTGCAGCTTTTGCCGACTCCTGCTGTGTGCACTCAGCAGCTCCAGCCTTAGAGCGGCCATGGCCCAAAACACTTAAAGCAGTTTTTCCTTTCTCTCATTGTGGCTTCTCCCACTTTCATGAACTCCATAGGTCTCTCCTCCTCTTCCCCTGAGCTCTAGCAGCCCCAGCTTGGCTGTTGTTGCTTTTTTATAGTTGTAAATTGGTTGATTTGTGGGAGAGAGTGATTCTGGGGACCATCTGTTCCACCATTGTGACCAGAAGCCCGGGATCTGATCCTTTGACCTTGGTGCTACAAGGCTGCACTCTCACCAATTGAGCCAATCAGCCAGCCAAAATAATAATCTTAATGAAACTCAATGAGATGCAAGAAAATATAGATAGACAACACAACGAAATGAGAAAAACAATTCAAGATCAGAAAGAGAAATTCAACAAAGAAATAGCTATCATAAAAAAGAACCAAGGAGAAATCTTGGAACTGAAGAATTCATTCAACAAAATAAAAAATACAGCCAAGAGCTTCGGCAACAGGACAGAGCAAGCAGAAGGAAGAATTTTTTAACTTGAAAAAAGGCTCTTTGAAATAACCCAATTGGACAAAAAAAAAAAATTTTTTTTTAAATTGATGAAAGCCTACAAGATCTATGGGACAAGCTTAAGTGTACAAACATCCATATCATGGGTGTTCCAGAAGGGGAAGAGAAGGGGAAAGGAATTGAAAACCTATTTAAGAAAATAGTAGATGAAAATTTCCCAAGTATTGGGAGAAATATGAACTTCCAGATCCAATAGGCTCAAAGATCCCCAGATTTAATTCAAAAAGGTCCTCTGCAGGGCATATTGTAGTCAAATTTTTAAAAATCAAAGACAGGATTCAATAAACATCAAGAGAAAAACATCAAGTCACGTAGAAGGGAATCCCCATCAGACTAACAGAAGATTTCTCAGCAGAAACCTTACAGACCAGGAGAGAGGAGGATATATTCACAGTGCTGAAAGAAAAATCTACCATCCAAGGATACTATACCTAGCAAAGCAACCCTTCAGAAATGAAGGAGAAATAGTGTCTTTCCCAGAAAAATGAAAACTATGGGAATTCAAGACCATATGACTGACCCTATAAGAAATCCTTAAGGGAGTCATATATCTGGAGGCAAAAGAACAATAACTACCATCATGATGACAGGTAAAAGAATAAAAGTCACCAGTAGAGCAGATATGCAAATGGGAAAGAGAAAATAATTATATATTATCACTACAAAAACCACCAAACAGTAAAGACAAACAATACAAGAGAAAGAAAGGAACAAAAGATATTTTAAATATCCACAATCATTAAAATGTCAGGAATAAGGCAAAACCTTTCGATAACAAAGTTGAATGTAAATGGATTAAGTTCCCCATTTGAAATATATAGACTGGTTGAATGGATTAAAA
>NW_007740467.1:17365-18694 GCF_000696425.1 Galeopterus variegatus | reverse complement strand
AGTACAGAATAGAGAACCCAGAAATAAAATCACACATCTACAGCCAACTGTTCTTTGAGAAAGGCACTGAGAACATACAATGAGGAAAACACAGCCTCTTCCATAAATGGTGCTTGGAAAACTGGATATCCATGTGTAGAAGAATGAAACTAGACCCTTGTCTCTCACCATTTACCAAACCAATTCAAAATGGATTAAAGACTTAAATTTAAGACCTGAAACTGTGAGAATTCTAGAAGAAAATTCAGGGGAAACACTTCAGGGCATAGGACTGGGCAAAGATTTTATGAATAATAACTCAAAAGCACAGACAACAAAAGCAAAAATAAACAAATGGGATTATATCAAGCTAAAAAGCTGCTGCACAGCAAAGGAAACTTTCAACAGGGCAAAGAGACAACCTGCAGAATGGGAGAAAATATTTTCAAACTATACATATACCAAGGGATTAATATCCAGAATATAAAGGAAACTCAAACAACTCAATAGTAAAAGAACAAGTAATCCAATTTAAAAAGGCAGAGGAGCTGAATGAACATTTCTCAAAAGAAGACATACAAATAGCGAACAAGTAACCCATGAATACATTAGATATTGGCATTATCACCTGTAGATTATAAAATGACTATGCCATATATATTGTATGATGTAAAAGATAATCTTGAAAATATCTGAAGAATATAGGAAATTTTAAAAAGTGGTCCAGCAAATCTGAAAGGAAACCAAACGACATTGTATAAATGAAAAATATAATAAACAAAATTAAAACTTACTGGTGAGTTTTAACTGTTGATTAGACAGAGTCACAAAAAAGAATCAGTAAACTGGGAGATAAGCTAGAGGAAGTTTTTCAGAATGCAGCACAAAGAGAAAATGGGATATATGGAAAAGTGGTTAAGAAATTTGGAGGATGTAATGAGTTAGAATGTTTAACATCTGTTTTATTAGAGCTTGAAAAAGGCACAATAGAGAGCATGGGATAGAAGCAAAATATTTAAAGAGATAATGGAAAAACTTTTTTGGAATTGATAAAATACACTAATCCACACATTAAATAAGCCCATCTAATCCAAATGGGATAAATAAAAAGAAATTCAAACCTAGTCACGTCACAATAAAATTACAGACCACTAAATAGAAGGTGAAAAATTTTAAAACAACCAGGAAAAGAGAGGTTATATTCAAGGGAGTCCAGAACAGCAATTGACTTCATAACAGCAACAAGGGAAACCAGAAGACAAGATGAGTGATGTGTTCTACATAGTGAGAGTAATTAATTGCCACGCTAGAACTCTATACACACAAATATAACCTTTAAGAATGAAGGTG
>NW_007740467.1:15956-16531 GCF_000696425.1 Galeopterus variegatus | reverse complement strand
TCCATTGACAGATGATTGGATAAAGAAAATATGGTACATATACACAATGGAATGATACTTAGCCATAAAAAGAATGAAATTCTGCCATTCACAGCAGCATGGATGAGCTTAGGAAAATTATGCTAAGAGAAATAAACCAGGCACAGAAAGAGAAATACCACATGTTCTCACTTGTATGTGGGAGCTAAAAGATAATAATAAGAATAATAAATTGAACTTTCAGAAGTAGAGTAGAACTGTAGTTACTAGAGGCAGAAAAGTGGATGGGGGGATACTGAGAGGTTATTTAATAGATACAACATTACAGCCAGATAGGAAAAATAAGTTCTACTGGTGTACAGTTGTGCTAGGCATCTATAATTAACAATAATTTTTTGTATGTTGCCAAATAGCTAAAAGAGAGGAGCTTAAATGTTCTTATCATAAAGAAATGATAGATTTTTGAGATGATGAATTTGCTAACTACCCTGATTTGATCACTGCATATTATGTATATGTATTCAAATATAACTTTGTACTACATAAATATGTACAACCAATATGTTGCAATTAAATAAAAATTTTAAATTAAAAAA
>NW_007740467.1:13649-13927 GCF_000696425.1 Galeopterus variegatus | reverse complement strand
AGTAATTAATTGCCACGCTAGAACTCTATACACACAAATATAACCTTTAAGAATGAAGGTGAAATAAAGACATTTTAAGCAAAATAATAAGAGCAAAACCTAAAAGAGTTCCCGTTAGTATTCCTGCACTAAAAGAAATTAGAAAGCTTGTAATTAAGGCAGGACAGTGATCCCAGTAAAAGGTCTGAGATGCAAGAAGAGTTAAAGAGCAAGGAAAGTGTTAAATATGTGGAATAAGCTAAATGAACATTGACTGTATATGCAAAAAAATAACATTT
>NW_007740467.1:10723-11569 GCF_000696425.1 Galeopterus variegatus | reverse complement strand
GAAATACTATCCATAAAGCAAATGTCAACAAATTGCAAAGAATTGAAATCACATGGACCATGTTCTCTGCTCAAAGTGCAATTAAGCTTTAACTCAATTTCAAAATAATAACCAGGAAATTCCCATATATTTGGAAATTAAGAAATACATTTCTAAATAACCCACAGGTTAAAGACAGTTTCATAATGGAAGTCTGAAACTACCTTGAACCGAAATATAATAAATACATTTCAAAATTTGTGGGATCAAGTTAAAGTAGTACTAAATGGAAACATGTTAGCCTTGAAATGGGTATATTAAGAAAGAATAAAGGCTGAAAATGAACGAGCTAATGTTTATCTCACAAAGTTAGAAGAAGAGCAAAATAATCCTGGAAAAGTTAGAGAAATAGTGATACAAAAACAAAAACAATTAATGGAAAGTTGATTATTTGAAAAGACTAATAAAAGTGATATAATGTGTGTATGAGCATTGCTTTTATAAATAAAAAATTATAGAGATAAAGATCTTTAAATATAGATAAAGATCTATACATTACTNAAATAAAGAGGATCATTTCAAAACTGATAATAGGTTCAGTTTACCAGAAAGATATAGCAAATTTAAATATTTATGCACTTATTAGCATAGGTTTAAAAATTTATAACCCCAAAATTGACAGAACTACAAATCCACAATTACAGTGGGAAGTTTTAATACACTTTTGAGTAATTAATAGGAAAAGTATCTAAAATACTTGAACAATGTGGTAACAAATTTGACCTAATGAACATTTAGAGAACGTTTCCTCCAACAACTGCAGAACACATTCTTCTCAAGCATACATGGAACATTTGTAAAAATTGA
>NW_007740467.1:8279-8594 GCF_000696425.1 Galeopterus variegatus | reverse complement strand
CCTTTAATTGGGTTGTTTTGTGCTCTGTGATTATTTAATTTTCATATTGATTTTTATTAAGGTAGAGTTTTTTTTCATTTTAGAAATGCTTGAAACGTGTATGTTGATGATTGGTAGTTATGGAACTTTAAAAGAATTGGGGTTGAATAGCTTAATTAGTAGAAAGATTGGGGTACTAAACTGAGATCAAATAAATAAGCTCAAACTCATGGAACAGATGTTCAGAAAAGCATATGCTCCCCTCTAAAGTCAACCAAAAATAGGCATATTTTAGTAAGCCTGATAAATAACTCTCTAAATCTCTTTACTGTCTTT
>NW_007740467.1:5946-6159 GCF_000696425.1 Galeopterus variegatus | reverse complement strand
TCATTCGTATCTTTCATTCATTCTACACACCATTAACTTCTGTGGATTTGGGGGCTTTTTTTGTTTTTTGTTTTTCTTTTCTTTTTTTGGTGGCTGGCCAGTATGGGGATCCGAACCCTTGATCTTAGCATTATAATAAACTTGAGCTAACTGACCAGCCCTAACTTCTGTGTTCTTAATTATTTAATATAATTTCAAGCTATTTTGTTCCCA
>NW_007740467.1:5459-5824 GCF_000696425.1 Galeopterus variegatus | reverse complement strand
GCTAACGATCATCTGCAAGTAGTAATTTTTTGTTGAGGGATGACCTTGCCTCAGTGTTGATGGCTGCTGACTTATCAAGGTGGTGGTTGCTGAAGGGATGGCTGAGGCAATTCCTTAAAATATAATGACAATGAGGTTTGCATCAATTGACTCTTCCTTTCATGAAAGATTTCTCTGTAGCATGAGGTGCTATTTGGTAGTATTTTACCTGTGGCAGAACTTCTTTCAAAATTGAAGTAAATCCCCTTAAACCCTGCTGCTGCTTTATCAACTAAGTTTATGTAATATTCTAGATCTTTTGTTGTCATTTTAACATTGTTCACAGCATCTTCACCAGGAGTAGTTCCCATCTTAAGAAACCACTT
>NW_007740467.1:2344-3460 GCF_000696425.1 Galeopterus variegatus | reverse complement strand
TACAGTCACCATCTGCATTAGCCCCTAACAAGTGAGTCAGCTTGTTCTTTGAAGCTTTGAATCCAGGCACTTACATCTCCTCTCTTGCTATGAAAGTTCCAAATGGCATCTCATTCCGATGTAAAGCTGTTTCCCCTTCCCAGACTCTGGTAACAATGTATAATTTTGATTCCCCAAAAACTTTGTCATTTTTTTCAAGGCAGACAGCATAAAATTGAATCCAAAACCTACTGGGATTACAAAGGAAAAGAAAAGCCAGACTAGACATTTAAGAATATTGATGCAAAAATCCTCAAAATATGTTATCAAGAATACAGCAGAACTTTAAGTGAATAACATTATACCCAAGTGTGGTTTATTCTAGAAGTGCAAGAAAGACTCACTATTAGTAAATTAATAGATCTAAGGTGAAAATTGTGATTATTTCTACAGACATTGAAAAGGNCTGTTTTGAGAGAGCCACATGGCAAGGAACTACAGGAAGCTTTTAGGAGCTGAGAACAGCCCCTGGTCAACAGCGAGCAAGAAAATGGGAACTTCGGTCCTATAAATACAAGGAACTGATTTCTGCCAACAGCCACTTGAAGAGGACCGTGACCTTAAGAAAGAACACAGTCAATCCAATACCTTAACTGGAGCACTATGACATCCTGAGCAGAGAACTCAACTAAGCGATACCTGGACTCCTGACGCATGGAAACTGAGATGATAGATATGTGTTGTTTTACGCTGCCAAGTTTTAGGTTGTTGCACAGCAGTAAAGCACTAAGGCATCACGGAAGTCAGTATCAAGACAAGGATGCCTAGTATCACCATTATTTATCAAAACAGAGAATGCAGTTAGACAAGAGAAAGAAATCAGTGGTAACTTGAAAAGAAAAAAGTAAACTATTTGCAGACAGTATTATTGAATACCTAAAAATCCCAAGGGAATTAATTGAGAAACTATAAAAAGCTGTAAGAAAATTCAGTAATAGAGATTCCCCATTACAAATAACAAACAGAAAGAAGTTATATAATGGAAGAAAAGACCTGGCTCACAGTAGCAACACAAAAAGATAAAATATCTCATAATAAATGAGTAATAAATCTGTAAGATCTATATGAAGAAAACTT
>NW_007740467.1:0-275 GCF_000696425.1 Galeopterus variegatus | reverse complement strand
CAGCCCAGCATTCCTTCCCTTATACCATGCTCCCCACATCTTGAAAAATACTTAAATCACTGCAACACAAAGTGTCAGTCTCTCCCTTCTGTACATCCTGAGTGGTTGAGAAAATTCACTGAGGTGAGTTCCTCACAAATCAGGTTAAGCAGACCCTTTCATTATACCTGTCATAATTCTGTTGCTTGGTAGCTGTCCATCCATTCTCCTGACTCATCTAAAAAAGATTTAAGATGGACATAGAGTGAGAGTGCTGAAAGGGACTTTAAAGAATC
>NW_007740466.1:29451-29967 GCF_000696425.1 Galeopterus variegatus | reverse complement strand
TTGGAATCCACAATCATCCTAGTAGCTATTTGAGGTCATTTGACTTGGTTTCTGGTCGCACATCTGAGCAGACTGACTCTCCTTTGTACGCTCCGTCCATCCTTGGAGGGCTGGAAAGCTGCTGGGAGGGAGGTCTTGACACCTGAGTGGTGAGCGTGTGGCAGATTCCACGCACGACTCCACCCTAGAACCAAACATCACAATACCCGGGTTCCGTCGTCCCATCCCTCACCTTTCCCTTCTAGCTGCCAGCTTGATCAGTCCCCTATTAAAAATGCAGCAGATGGAACATAAACTATGAAGCCTCCTCCAAAACTACATAAACTTCAACTCTGAGAGGCAATAAAGTCTGGTTAATCATCTGGAGTGGCAGCTTTAACCTCGGTGGAAATGTAACGGCTTCTGTACATGTTTGGACGTTTTCTGGAACTGCAGGAATGTGTCCCTTCAGAAACGACTGCTTCGGGCTGAACAAGAACAGAAGGACAGCGATGACCCTTCGCTGGCCCCTGTGGA
>NW_007740466.1:19187-24979 GCF_000696425.1 Galeopterus variegatus | reverse complement strand
GCTAATTTGAAGTTGTACTAGTCAGAGTTCTCCAGAGAAACAGGCCAATAGGATGTATGAGCATCTCATACATACGTTTACAAACACACACACACACACACACACACACACAAACACACACACACACACAGAGAGAGAGAGAGAGAGAGATTATAATAAATGGCTCATGTAATCACAGAGGCTGAGAAGTCCCACAGTCTGCCATCTGCAAGCTGGAGACCCAGGACAGCTGCAGGCGTAAGTTCCACTGAAGGCCTGAGAACCAGGGGGGCTGGTGGCCTAAGTCCCAGCACAGAGCAGGAGATGACCGAGGCTCCATCTCATGCTCGCAGGCAGGGACGGCAGAGCGGTGACCTCCTCCTGCCCCAGTCTTCTGTTCTGTTCAGGCCCTCGGTGTATCGGATGATGCCCACCTGCATGGGGAGAGGGGCACCTACATTACTGTGTCCATCAATTACAGTGCAAATCCCATCCAGAAACACCTTCACAGACACATCCAGAAATCGTGTTTAATCTGGGCACCCCACGGTGCAGTCAGGTTGACACGAAAGTAACATCTCAGAAGTATATACCTGTGTACGTATGTGTGTGTGTGAGAGAGAGTACTTCAAAAAGCTCATGGAAAAATGGAATTACACACACACACACACACACACACAGATATAGAGAGGGAGAGATTATAATAAATGGCTCATGTAATCACGGAGGCTGAGAAGTCCCACAGTCTGCCATCTGCAAGCTGGAGACCCAGGACAGCTGCAGGCCTAAGTTCCACTGAAGGCCTGAGAACCACGGGGGCTGGCGGCGTAAGTCCCAGCACAAGGGCAGGAGATGACCGAGGCTCCATCTCATGCTCGCAGGCAGGGACGGCAGAGCGGTGACCTCCTCCTGCCCCAGCTTTCTGTTCTGTTCAGGCCCTCAGTGGATCGGATGATGCCCACCCACATGCAGAGAGGGGCACCTACATTACTGTGTCCATCAATTACAATGCAAATCCCATCCAGAAACACCTTCACAGACACATCCAGAAATCGTGTTTAATCTGGGCACCCCACGGTGCAGTCAGGTTGACACGAAAGTAACATCACAGAAGTATATATCTGTGTACATATGTGTGTGTGTGAGAGAGTACTTCAAAAAGTTCATGGAAAAATGGAATTAGTTTAAATCTTTCCATGACTTTTTCAAGTCTCCTCGAATGTGTGTATGTGTGTTTATGTGAGTGAGTGTGTGCACACACATAACTAAAACTCAGTAGTAAACAGAGCAATTGTTTAGAACTGAGACCAAGGAAAAGTTTTTTCACAGGTGGGGCCTATCTTATCACTGAGAATGTCCAGAATTGCCAGTGAAAATGAACCAGAACAAGCCCACTACTTTTCTTGGGTTTTATTCTGGTTTTTAAACCCTCTGCAGACAACACTCCCGCTTGCTGCCTGCACTGCGGCCGACCGTTCCCAGCATCCGCCCTTGGGCTGCTGTTCCTTTACTGCCCATCTCTGAGAGAGTCTCCAGAGCTTTTGGGTCTCCAGCTGGGAGGGTCAAAGATGTTAAGGGTGACCCCAAAAGCTGACTCTTATCATAAACCTAATGTGCTGGATGAAGATATCAACGTGGTTTTCTGTTTGCTAGATATTCTACTTAGATTATCAACTAATCCATGCCCTGGTTTTGGGGGGAAGTGTTATTACCCCATTTTACAAATGAAGAAACCAAGGCTCTGAGGAGGTGATGTTTGTGAAGCCACTCAGCTGCCAGGCAGTGCAGCTGGCTCGGTACCCTGGCCCACTACCTCTGAGGTCCTTTTCCTGTTCACATCAGCCAGCCGCCCCTCCCCTCCTGGGTCCCCTCCTGGAACCCTCATGGGTGGGATTGGCCCAGAAATTTACCAATCTCTCTGCAAAGTTGAAAGCTTCCTTGGGCTCTAATGAGGAACAAGGGGGTGTAGAGGGCTGACTATCTGAGGCCCAGATCTGGCCACTTCTGGTGGGCCACATCATGGCCACTGGTGCACTTACCAAATACCCTGATGCTGGCATTGGGACCATGGTGCCTGTGATGTGTTGCGGGCTGGGGACTGGGGGCAGGGTAGGTGGAGGCAGTCAGTAGAGAGCAGGAGGGTGGCCTGAGCCATGGTAGAGCTGGGCCTGTGAGGGGGCACCACTGGGCCATCCATTTTGCCTAATCAAATCACCCTGGCAGCCAAGATTTGACACTGGCTGCATCGCCAATCAGATTGGTGACAATATGCTGTCCTGTTCCCTGAAGCAACTTGGCCGGAGAACCATGGCTGGATCAGAACACCAAACCTGGAGCTGAGATGTGTTGGAAATGAGGCTGAGGCCAGACTCCGAAAGTGCTTAGTGCCAAGCTAAGGACTCTGTCCCGGGTTATGTGGCACCAGGAGCCTTGTTACTTCCAGACGCATGAGACACCAGGGATCCTGTCACCACCAGATGATACAGGCAATGCTTGTTCCAGAGATTCCAGAGCTGGGAGGCACTTCAGACCTCATCTGCATCATCCAGGGCAGAGCATACCAGGGACCTGGTCTCAGGGTGGCTGCCAAGATTTCTTCACGCACAGCCATGTGCATCCCACAGCTGAAGCCTGCGACTGGATACGCACCCATGCAGCATTGCAGGCCTGGGACAGCCGCTCACTCTCTTGGAAGATGTGCAAGGAGCAGGGTGTGGGCTCTTCCTTCATGCCCACTCTGCTGAGCAAGAGGTCCCCATGCTAGGACTCAGTTGCCCACTATCCTTCCATGAAATGAAGGGGTGGGGTGGGGGCAGAGGAGGCCCCCAGGGTGATGGGTCTGGATTTCCCTCCGTCTGGAAAGAAGCTGGAGTTGGGGGGGGAGCACTTGGCCTTGGACAGGGGTCAGGTACACAGAGGAAGGGGCAGCATGAGCTCCTCCCAAGAGAAGACACACAGCCCAGAGCCTCACCTGGAGCAGACACGGCCCACTGTTAGCTGCAGGTTCGTGTGGGTGCTCTGGACACTGGTCTGTGGGACTAGTCATTGTGCACTTTGCTCTTCTTTCTTTTTCATTGCTTGTGAGGCAGAGGGGGAGTTTTAAAGTCTCTGGATCAGAGGGACATGTGGCAGTCCCAGCACCTCCGGGTTCTCTGGGCATTCCCATTAGGAGGCAGTCCCAGCATCTCCGCGTTCTTCCAGTCTGGCTGCCATATGAATGGAGGACATCGTTACATCTGAATTTCAGGAAAAGATGAATAGTTCCTTAGTATAAGTTTGACTTGGAGACAACAGGGCATCCTGTCTTTTTATCTGCTGAGTCAGGCGATCCTGTCCTGGTCTCCTTGCTGCGGAGGCCACAAAGAGGGAAACAGCAGAAAG
Source organism: Galeopterus variegatus (assembly GCF_000696425.1). Taxonomy (NCBI): domain Eukaryota; kingdom Metazoa; phylum Chordata; class Mammalia; order Dermoptera; family Cynocephalidae; genus Galeopterus; species Galeopterus variegatus. The sequence goes on along the minus strand of NW_007740466.1, from coordinate 21,619 downwards.
TCCTGGGAAAGGGGAGAGTGAGAAGCCTGGAGAAGAGGAAGGAGGTCAGTCTCTAGACCAGAGGGACATGTGGCTGTCCCAGCAGCTCCGCGTTCTCTGGGCATTCCCATTAGGAGGCAGTCCCAGCATCTCCGCATTCTTCCAGTCTGGCTGCCAGAAGAATGGAGGACATCGTTACATCTGAATTTCAGGAAAAGATGAATAGTTCCTTAGTATAAGTTTGACTTGGAGACAACAGGGCATCCTGTCTTTTTATCTGCTGAGTCAGGCAATCCTATCCTGGTCTCCTTGCTGCGGAGGCCACAAAGAGGGAAACAGCAGAAAGTCCTGGGAAAGGGGAGAGTGGGAAGCCTGGAGAAGAGGAAGGAGGTCTCAGGGGAGACTGGAGGCTGAGCAGGGTGAACGCTGTGAGTACACTAGGCCGGGAAGGCTGAGGAGTGATACGTGATGATCAGCCGCCGTGTGTCCATGTCATGAGCCTGGCCAACCTGAGCTTGAATTTGCCTCCTTTCATGGACAAATGAGCTGCCGTGATCAGACCAGTGGAAAACTGAGGCTGCCTATCTGAAACTCTGCACTCCTTTTCCAGCAGAGGAAGGGGCAGGGCTGGGCAGAGAGAAGTTCTCCTGAGAAGCCAAGACAGGCATGCTTCTCACCGAGCCACACTCACAAACCAGGGCAGGGCCAGGGTAAGCATGACTGACACACATCCCAAACACGCCTCCTGTGAACCTCTACCTCCTGTCAACAAGAAGCTCCAACAAATCCAGCTCTTGAAAGAATAACTTTCCAACAGCTGGTGCTTTCTACCATCCATGGCAGAACAGCTTCCACATGGAGTATTTATCTCCCTGGAAGTATTCACAAAGGGGTTTAGGTGAATTAGCAGAAAAATACATCACCCAAAGGATTAAAGTAAAAGTCCAATAAAGTAAGTTCCAGCTTCTAGATTCATTGACACTTCCATCCACCCAACCACCCATCCATCCATCCATCTACCCATCTATCCATCCACCCACTCACTCATCCATTCATTCATCTGTCCACCCATCCATCCTTCAATCCATCTGTCCACTTATGTATCCATCCACCCATTCATCTATCCATCAATATATCCATCCACCCATCTATCCATCTATCTATTCATCTACTTAATCCATCCACTAACCAACCCATCCATCTATATACCCATCCATCCGTCCACTCATCCATCCATCCATCCGTCCATCCATCCATCCATCCACCCATCCACCCACCAAACCACCCACCCACCCACTCACCCATCCATCCACCCATCCATCCATCCATCCATCCAACTATCCATCCATTCATCCAACCAAGACTTACCCAGAACCCTTTTGTATCTGGCCAGTGTATTTAGGAATGCAATTTTATTGGTCCCAGTCTTGGAGAAGCAATCAAGTGGGAGGTGGGGAAATAGATAAACAAACAGATAGATTTTTAATGCAAGGGCCAGGCCTGGATTTCTTCTCAGCATGTTCATCAGTGCTTACTTGTTGAATGAATGGATGAATGTAATGTGAGTGTCATGGCACAGTACGAGGAGTGCAGGCTTCAGTGCAGACCAACCTGGGTTCAAAGTCCAGCTCTGCATGGCCCTGTGCAAACGCTTATTGTTCTCCTTGATCCTCAGTGTCCTTGTCTATGAAATGGGAATGTAAACGCATACTTTGCAGTGTAACTCCAAGCTTTAGAGTGACATGTGAGCGTCACTGTTCCACTCAGTAATTGGTGGGTATGTCAAAAAGGTGACAGTTATCATAACAGTAAAGGTCACTACAAGATCTGAAGGATTGGAAGAGATCAAAGAGCCATCTGTAGGGTGAGACAGCTCTGGGCAGCGAGTGGAAGGATGCAAGAACAGGATTCGGTCCAGAGGTAAAACTGGCGGTCATGATCGAGTCTGGAGCTAAGAATTAGGAACCGGGGAGATACAACAGGATTTGAGTAGGTGGGGAGCAGAATGGAAGTGTTTAAGCAAGAGCTTGGAGCAAACACCCCCGTTTCCATGTTTCTACAGAAACATGCAGGCTTATTCTGCATCTAAGAGCCAGGTACTGGACAAGGAGTCGGAAGACCCCTCAGCTTGATATCACGTGGTTTCCCCACAGCACGAATGGCCAAGGCAGATATGTCCCAAGCCAAACTTAGGCTGCCTGGAGTCCCACATGAGGGATCTCATGTGCAGGTAAGACTCAATGGGAAAGGGAGCCAAGATCGATCAGTGATGCCTGCCACAGGTGGAGGTGGACAGGGCCACAGCATGTGTGCATTTTGTTTACTCCAGTGGCAGACCTGGCATATGTGTGAATTAGATAACATGAGTGTGGTCCTAGAGAATTAGCACCTTGTGATCAGGTTCACAGTGACTCCTCTCACATGGTCTGAAGCTAAACAAAGTGACAGCTCAT
>NW_007740466.1:9542-18349 GCF_000696425.1 Galeopterus variegatus | reverse complement strand
GTCCTTTGCTACCTGGAGCATCTGTTTATGCACAACACAACTGGAGCATTGCATAGCTGGTATAATGCTGAGAATGCTGCTGAGAGACTGGAGGGTCAGAGCACGGTGGGAGGTGGACACCTGGGATGGTTAATTATGTGTCACCCTAACAGGGTCACAGGAGCCCAGATATCTGGTACAACATTATTTCTGGGTGTGTCTGTGTGGGCGTTTCCTGAGGAGAAGAGCATTTGAATCAGTGGACGAGGTAAAGACCCACTTCCCCAGAGTGGGCAGCACTGTCCAATCCACTGAGGGTCTGGGTGGAGCAGACAGTGGGAGGAAGGCAAGTTGTCCCTCTTCTTCAGCTGGGCCGTCCGTCCTCTCCTGCTCTTGGACTTCGTAGCTCCTGGCTCTCAGTCTTTCATATTGTGGGATATACACCGATAGCTTCCCAGCTTCTCAGGCTTATGGACTCAGACGGAATTACACCCCGGCTTTCCCGCTCTCCAGCTTGCAGATGGTGCATTGTAGGATTTATCCGTCTCTACGATCACCTGAGAGAATTCCCACAGTAATTCTCCTCTCACGTATCTCTGCATATCCTATTGTTTCCGTTTCCCTGGGGATTCCTGACTAATACAGCTGTATTGGGGGACATTTCATGAAGGCACAGAGAGGGCTGGCGGCCCACGACACCTCACAGCAGAGAACAAGGCCCAGCAGGAAGTAGGCTCGTGCGATTGGCCCTTCTGATTCCCCGATACGTCTCTTTGTAGACCCAAGCATCCAGGGATCGAAATGCCCTCGAAGTGACATTCTGCAAGCCCAGGAGGCATCTGCCTTCTCCAACCAGAAGCTGGCTCGGCCAGTTCACTTCTCCCAAGCAGATACTTTTCCCGTCATATTTGAGTTACTTCTCCCCTCTCCACATTTTCATCACGCTGCCTGGTAATGGATTCTGTCTAATCATCTCTTTCCCCAACCAGACGCTGAGTCCTTCGATGGCAAAAACTGTGTTTTAGCTACCTCTGGATTTCCGGGCTCAACACAGAGCCTGGCACGTGGGTGGTGGTGCACGTGTTTCTGTAGCGGGTGAATCCTCCACAATGACAATACTCCCCATTCACACAGCAAGAACCTCACTCCCTGCTTGCTTCATCCGTTCCTTTATTCCTCTGATGAAAACTTAGGCATCTGCACGAACACCGTGGGAGAAGGCCTGAGCTCCTGGGGGAGAGTGAGAGACATGCCCTCCACCGTAAGCACGGCGCAGAGTGCACAGGAGAAATTGGGGACGTCCGCCGAGCACCTGGCAGGCGTCCTGCCGAAGGGGCGTCTCACGTGGCCTGAAGGATGGTAGGTTAGGGTCTCACCGGACGGCTGGCTTTCTACATGAATGCTGAACGCCGCCGCATGGGCTTCCCACCTGGCAGAGGACGATAGCCGGCCCAGGATTTCTGCTTTCAGAGCAGGAGTTAAAAGCTTGTCATTTTTAATATACTGTAGAAACAAATTAGAGTTATTAGCTAAAGGTAAGAAGAAATTTCTAGTCCAGTAATAAGTATATTAGCTTGGATCTATATGGTGCTACTTTCTCTTCCAGCCTTCAAAGTGCTTTTACAGGGATGACCTCATTTTTTCTCTTGACATTCTCACGGGGAGGTTTTCTCACCAGGAGCTACCAGGCAGCCTAGAGAGGTCAATGACTGCTCCAAGGTCACAGAGCCCATCAGCAAAAATACCAGGATGCCATGGTCACACCTGCATGTGGCTCACGCAAGGCTGGGGTCTCTGGGTGGGATATAAATATGGCTACTTTCCGTGGGCTCTCCCCTCTTCACAGCAGGCTGCCCCACACACACGTACACACATGGTATCTGTGGCTTTGCCCCCCTGGTATACCCAGCCCATTCCCTCCTGCTGGAGCTCCCAGGGCAGGCACATCCTCGCTCAGGAAGCCTCCCTCCTGCCACTACCCTGGAACCCTCAGGCCTAAAGACTGCATCAGGCCCAGGAAGGAGACATCTTACTTATCCCTCAATTGGGCTGGACAGTAAACTTCTCGAGGTGTGTGTTGTCCCACAAACCTGGGACAGGCATGCCACAGACATGCACACACACAATGCACACCACACACCCCACATGTGCACACACAACCACACACAACCACATTGCAACCATATACACACACATACAACCACACACACATGCAGACCTCTGTTCAATGCACAGTTGCAGCTGCTCTGTGCCCTGGCAATCCAGTGACACCTGCTGTATGCAGGCGCTCCGGTGAGCACAGGCTCAGTTAAGGAGGCGTGCGGCGTGCTCAGCTACCCACAAATCCCTTCTCCCCAAGTCCTTCTCTCTTCTCTTTATCCACTTGTCCTTTTCTAGCACAAAGGTCAAGGCTGAGCCTTTGCACACACACGAGGGGCCACTGTCTGTGTGTGCACCTGCGTGCCTTCAGCAGGAGCTCACACGCCGACCTCTGCCCTTTGCCCCCCACCCTAAGTTGTCAGGAAGAGGCCTCAGCTGCTTGGATTTATCCCAGGTAAGTAAAGAGGTGTGTTTCCCTGGAGTCCCACCTTGTCCCATGGTAGGCAACATTCTAGAATAGTCATGGCTCAGGGAAGGATATAGAAGGCTGAGCATGGTGCTGCTGAACCCCAGCCCCCTATAAATAACCCAAACTGTGCAATCTCGAGGAACTGCACATGCAGAAACATCAAGGCAGCTGCCAACTGTGCTGATGCTGAGACAAGACTGAGCAGCCTGGGTGTTCAGACAGGGGTCAGCATGTGACACACCCCACATGTGCACACACAACCACACACAACCACATTGCAACCATACACACACACATACAACCACACACACGCAGACCTCTGCTCAGCTCACAGTCGCAGCTGCTCCGTGCCCAGGCAATCCAGTGACACCTGCTGTATGCAGGCGCTCCGGTTAGCACAGGCTCAGTTAACGAGGCGTGCGGCACGCTCAGCTGCCCACAAATCCCTTCTCCCCAAGTCCTTCTCTCTCTTCTCTTTATCCACTTGTCCTTTTCTAGCACAAAGGTCAAGGCTGAGCCTTTGCACAAACACGAGGGGCCACTGTCTGTGTGTGCACCTGTGTGTCTTCAGCAGGAGCTCCACATGCCGACCTCTGGCCCTTTGCCCCCCACCCTAAGTTGTCAGGAAGAGGCATCAGCTGCTTGGATTTATCCCAGGTAAGTAAAGAGGTGTGTTTTCCCTGGAGTCCCACCTTGTTCCATGGTAGGCAACATTCTAGAATAGTCATGGCTCAGGGAAGGATATAGAAGGCTGAGCATGGTGCTGCTGAACCCCAGCCCCCCATAAATAACCCGAACTGTGCAATCTCGAGGAACTGCACATGCAGAGACATCAAGGCAGCCGCCGACCATGCTGATGCTGAGACAAGACTGAGCAGCCTGGGTGTTCAGACAGGGGTCAGCACGTGGCCCCCAGCTCTGCTGGACGTCCCCCCTGCCCCCTTTCCTGGAGGCTTCCCTGTGTGAACACATCATCAGGCTCTCCTGCCTTCTGCTTTGCAGGGGGTGCAGCTACATGGGGCACAAGAGGGATAACAGAGGGTGGGAAAAGGCTGCAGCCCAGCGTCCACCCACGGTTGTCACGAGGGCTTCTGTGTCCCTCGACAGAAGGAAACAGCCCTGCTGCAGGGTCCCTCAGCAGCTGCCCTCGCCAGGGTCTGCAAAGCCCACTTTCCTTTGCGTCTTCATGCCTGGGCTGCTGTTCCTGCTGCTGCCAGCCCACGTGTGGCAGGTGCGGCTCACTCTCCCCCATGGGCCTCCCACACCCCCTCATTCCTTTGTGANCTGGAGGCTTCCCTGTGTGAACACATCATCAGGCTCTCCTGCCTTCTGCTTTGCAGGGGGTGCAGCTACATGGGGCGCAAGAGAGATAACAGAGGGTGGGAAAAGGCTGCAGCCCAGTGTCCACCCACGGTTGTCACAAGGGCTTCTGTGTCCCTCTACAGAAGGAAACAGCCCTGCTGCAGGGTCCCTCAGCAGCTGCCCTTGCCAGGGTCTGCAAAGCCCACTTTCCTTTGCGTCTTCATGCCTGGGCTGCTGTTCCCGCTGCTGCCGGCCCAGGTGTGGCAGGGGCGGCTCACTCTCCCCCATGGGCCTCCCACACCCCCTCATTCCTTTGTGAAAAGAGGCTCCATTAACTACCTGTGATTATCATTGATTTCCAGCTGAGACTCTGATTAATATCATGTCTCACTGACACATTTCTCATAAGATACTTGTTCAGTTGGGGTGCTGGCATCCACGTGGCCAGGGAATTTGGGCTCGTTTCAGAGACGGGAATCCACTCAGCCTTCCTGGTGGTGATGATGTTCTGGACGAGGAATATTCAGGCCTTTTGACACCTGGGTAGTTCTGCAAACGACTACGACAACAAACAACCAGTACTTCCATCTCTTGAGCAGCACCGGGTGCTATGCCTGGCACAGTCCCTCCCGCAGGCTTCACATGCCTGCTGTGTCCTCAGAGAACCGGGATGAAGTCGCTTTTCCCCTCATCCTTTAGAGATGGGGAGACTGAGGCAAAGCCCATTCAAGTGGAGTTCGCAAAGTGCCAGGGGGTGAGTGAGTGGTGGACGCACCTGTTGAGGCTGGAGGAACATCCCGGCACCTGCGTCCACTGTCAGAGGAGACTCCTGCTGCTTTCATTGTCCTGGGGCAGACACACGGCTGGACCACAAGCCCCCCAGCTTTGTGCCTGGCCTGCGCTGACCATGAGAAATGGGGCTGCCATGAAGTCCCTTCCTTATTAAGGTCTCTAAAGCCTTTTTTTCTCCTAGCGTCCACAGATGATGAAAAATGTGTTTAATTCCACCGGTGGCTGTGTGTTCATTTCCACCTTGCCTAAGATGGCCAGAGGGAATTAATGTGCACATAGGCGTCTGGCCACTTATCAGTAAGAGCCCTGGTCCCTATACCTTTGCACTCCAATAAGAAAGTTAACCATCGTCATGAGGACAGTACCCGCTCGCGTCTGGACTTGGCAAGGTCATCAGATTCCATCGATTCCATTACTGCACAGCTTTAATTAGCAGGTCTGGGTAGCCCAGCAGGGTATTGCGAGGAAGCGCGGAGCTGCGCGCTTGTTTTTTAATTCCAGCAATGATCTTATGATGCTGAGAGTGTCCACTTTACATATTTATACTGATCGCTTTTTCATTTACTCCACTTCCCATTATGAAACACAAGTGGAGAGGCATCCTAGACCAGCTTAATTGAGTTCAAGTTGTGTGACTGGACATCAAGCAATGTGAAAAGCACGTTCCGTTTCAGCTAAGTTATTATTTGGCCCTAAACCAAATGGATCTCCATTTTTCAAAGAGAATGCGTCAAATAAATACATGTGGAAAAAGTTCAAAATAAACCACCTTCATCATGTTGACTCTCTCCACGCTGAAATACATGGTAGAAATAAGCACTGGAATTAACACAAACATCTTTCCAACAGAACACAGAACACATTTTGAAGCACATCTTATAATAAGGACCCTTCACAATAGGAGCAACTTCCAAGCATCCACTGCAGAAGAGGCGCTGGGCTCTGTGTCACCCCTGGTCCCACAGCAGCCCTCAAAGACAAGTGCCAGCACTGCACATCTGGGATGGAGATGCTGAGGTTCAGAAAGGCAGAAGGGAGTGCCCATTGGGCAGCTGTGCTGGGAACTGGCTGTAAAACCCAGGCCCTTTCACCATCTTCCCCAGGCACCCCTGCCCCAGGGTCCTGACAGATCAAGCTTACACAGATACCAAAGTTTCACATTTCAGTTTTACTGACCTTAAGATGCTGAAAACTCTGCCGTTGCCCCAACTCAGAGGACTGAGTGAGGTAAGGTTGAACTGAAGGCAAATTCAGAGCCTGTGTCTGAGTCAGAGCCGCACCTCGGACAGGAAGTGAGGAGAGCGTGGGATCTGCTGGGGCTCTACACGCTGCCAGGGCCCACCTCCACCCCACCCAGCAGCCTGTCCCCCTGCGGGGTGCATGTCAGAGGGGCCCTCTCCTCTCTGAATGGCCCTCTCTGTGGCACCCCTGCTTCAGCATCTGGTGCCCAGACCGTGTGGGTCTTTTGCTTCTTTGCACAGTGTTTGGGGTCCTTCCCTGTGGGTTTTTGTCATGCAGTTGATTTTGGAATGTAGATTCATAGAGCTTTCTCCCCATGAGACTGTGAATATCTCAAAGGCTTCTATTTGGTTTGACCTTCTCCACGTCCCTTGGGTTAGTCACCACGCCTGCTTGAAAGCAGGGAACATAGAAATAAATGTGGAATTTAATAAATGGATAGGTGGGGGTCTCAGGGCAGAGGAACAGGGTGAATAGAGAGCCTCGTGTGGTTTGCAGGCAGTGGAGCTTGGGGCTTGGGCAAGTGGAGCAGGGTTGTGCTGTGCTGCAGAGACACCTCGACTCCATGGTGTGACAAGTGTCCTGGCTCAGAGCAGTGGGCTGCCTGATTCTGGAGTAGCTGGGAAAGGTGGGTACCTGGGCTTCATAAGAGAAGAAACAAAGCAAAAGAATGTCAAACAAGGAAAGAAAGGATGTTCTGGCTGCTGAGAATATGGCTCTGGCCAGCCCAGAAAGGGTGAGGTGCCAGGTATCAGCCTCAGCAGATAAGGTTCTAGATTAATTCTGGTCATATGGCTGATGCTCATGACTTCTCATGTGTCAAGTAAGGCAGGGGCTCTTAAATTGTCTTGCTGTAGACTCCTGGAGGCTCCAGAGGAAATTTCAGGGTATTTGTAAGGTTAAAGCTTTTTTTTGTAATCTTGCTAAGAGGTCACTTGCCTTATACACTGTGTTGACATTTGCACTGATGTGCAAAACTGAAGGCTGCAAGGAAGCTTGCGATGCCTCGGTTTGAATCAAAGCAGTGTTTCCAAAACACACTGTCCTCACGACATTCGTAGCACCCATACACTTGCAGTGAGGTGGACGGATGACAGAGACATAGACAGAGACAAGATAGAAAAACACCAGTGTTACTTAAGAATGTCCTCAATGAGGTAATAAAAATATTGATTGTGTTACATCTTGACCATGGAGGACACATCTTTTTAATACTCTGTGTGGTGGAATAGAAACACACATAAATGTTTTGGCTGCACAGAAACAACACAAAGGCCCCAAGGAAAAGCAATTGCATTATTGTTTAAGTTATGAGCCGAACTAGCCATTTTCTTCACAAAACATTTGTATTTAAAAGAAAATCTGTAATACACAAACTGTGGTTATTTAGTGGATACTTGGATGATATTTTCTTAAACATGAAAAAAAAAGTGGGCCTAACACTCCAAGGAAAACAGCTTTCAGTATTTATGAGAAATGATAAAATTGGAGAAGTTAAGTAAAAATTAGAGTTTTGGAGAACTTGTACCTGCCATTGAGAGATTGACAGGTCGCTGATATTTAAAAACTTTTCTGAAGAGATAGGTAGTGATATTGAAGAATGTGATTTTGATATCAGTAACATAACATGTCAATATTTGGAGATCTGCATACCTCAGTGAATTTAATAGCAGACAGAAAATTTTCACATAACCCATGCATGATGTCACAAAACCATGCATGTGCAAAAGGCTTTATTCAAAGATAGACAAATGTTTGGCTTTTGTTTTAATCTAATAGAATGTGAAAGATCATTGATTCAGTTTCAGATTGCACATTGCAACTAACCTTTAAAAAATTACCACTCGTTTAAGTGAACAGATATGATGTTGATGGGTGGGAGTGGAGAGAGAGAGGAGGACGGAGGAATCGGTAAAGGGTCACGAAAATCAACTACATTGTGTATTGATAAAGTAGATTTTAAAAAATTACCACTTGTTTAAGCTGTGGTGTAACATCAAAAAACAATCTCCGTAACTGCCTAAAAAACTCTTTCTTTTTCAACTATATATCTGTGTAAGTCCAAATTGTCTTTGTTTATTTCACCCAAAATAACATATTGCCATAGTTTGAATGTGCAAGGGAGTTTGAGAATCCATCTGTCTGCTATTAAATCAGACACTAAGGAGATTTACAGAAATGTAAAACAATGTCACTCTTCACACTAACTTTTGCTTTGTTTTGGAAAATATTTAGTTTTCATTAAAAATAGGTTTTGTTTACATGTAATGGGCTTATTGCAATTTTTAAATTAGTAAATAAACAAACTTTTTAAACACATTTCAGTGTTCCTTTCTCATGTGGTAAATATAAATTTGGGTCCTCAGTAGTTTTTAAGAGTGGAAAGGGTTCCTAAGACTAAAAAGTTTGAGAACCACTGGCCTAGGGTCAATAGCATCCTGGCCAGTCACTTTTTAACCCCGGGGCATCTGGAGGATTGTTGTTTATTTGCCCCATTTTCATGCCTTGTCTTCTTTTCTTCTCTCTCAGCTATATTGAAGAGTAATTGACAAAAATTATATAAACTTATAAGTATCTCGAAGAGTTGTCCGCACCCCCATGTTTTTACAGCATTATTTATAATAGCCAAGATAAGGAAAATGTCCACGTGTCCATCAACAGAAGACCCAATAGAGAAAATGTGGGGTGCGTGTGTGTGTGTGTGTGTGTGTGTGTGTGTGTACATACAAAATGTAATATTTTCCAACCATAATAAAGAAGGGAATCCAGCCCTTTGCAACAGCATGGATGGAGCTACAGGACTTCATACCGAGTGAAGTAAGCCTGACACAGAAAGACAGATGCCACATGACCTCCCTTCCATGCCTGGTGTCCTCGAGGGTGGTATTTCCAGTCCCCCGTCTTGCCCTGCTCTCTGTCCGCCCCT
>NW_007740466.1:3004-9048 GCF_000696425.1 Galeopterus variegatus | reverse complement strand
ATAGATTTAAAAAATTACCACTTGTTTAAGTTTTGGTGTAACATCAAAAAACAATCTCCCTAACTGCCTAAAAAATCTACTAAAAAACTCTTTCATTTTTCAACTATATATCTGTGTAAGTCCAAATTGTCTTTGTATATTTCACCCAAAATAACATATTCTGATAGATTGAATGTGCAAGGGAGTTTGAGAATCCATCTGTCTGCCATTAAATCAGACACCAAGGAGATTTGCAGAAATGTAAAACCATGTCACTCTTCACACTAACTTTTGCTTTGTTTGGGAAAATATTTAGTTTTCATTAAAAATAGGTTTTGTTTACATGTAATGGGCTTATTGCAATTTTTAAATTAGTAAATAAACAAACTTTTTAAACACATTTCAGTGTTCCTTTCTCATGTGGTAAATATAAATTTGGGTCCTCAGTAGTTTTTAAGAGTGGAAAGGGTTCCTAAGACTAAAAAGTTTGAGAACCACTGGCCTAGGGTCAATAGCATCCTGGCCAGTCACTTTTTAACCCCGGGGCATCTGGAGGATTGTTGTTTATTTGCCCCATTTTTCATGCCTTGTCTTCTTTTCTTCTCTCTCAGCTTTATTGAAGAGTAATTGACAAAAATTACATAAATTTATAAGTATCTCAAAGAGTTGTCTGCACCCCCATGTTTTTACAGCATTATTTATAGTAGCCAAGATAAGGAAACTGTCTACGTGTCTATCAACAGAAGACCCGATAGAGAAAATGTGGTGTGTGTGTGTGTGTGTGTGTGTGTGTGTGTGTGTGTGTGTACATACAAAATGTAATATTTTCCAACCATAATAAAGGAGGTAATCCAGCCCTTTGCAACAGCATGGATGGAGCTACAGGACTTCATACCGAGTGAAGTAAGCCTGACACAGAACGACAGATGCCACGTGACCTCCGTCCATGCCTGGTGTCCTTGAGGGTGGTATCTCCAGGCCCCCGTCTTGCCCTGCTCTCTGTCCGCCCCTCCTGGCAGGAGCAGCGTGGGCTCCTTACTTGATCAGAGCTTGGGTCAGGGGCGAGCTATCCTCTAGCTGTGTCACTTGGGCACTAACCCCCAGCCATGTGTCCTCCAGCATGCACGTCTGGAACATGCTCCCTTTCCTTCCTGCTCTTAGGGCTGCTGAAAGTGCAATCTGTGACCGGAGGGGGCTGGGAGAAGGGGGGGCAGGTGAAACTGAGAGGACTTTGGAGTGAGCAGGAGCCGTGAACAGTTACAGATTTTTGGGAGATGGAAGGGGGAGAGATGGGAGGTGTCAGTAGGGACGGGAGGTGGCAGAGGCAGAGGAGCAAGGTGACTGCCAGTGTGAGTGTGCATGCTGAGGAGCTCACCTGGAATGCACCTGTCACATGCAAATCTGCAGAGCATCTGAGCCCCCAAACTCTGACCATGGGGCGTTTCTGCTTCAGGAGCTGTGATCTGTTGCCACGTGGCCAGCTTTCCGGGCCTAGATCCCTCCTCGGACATCCAGAAGGTTTCCCATCCTCCTCACTGTCCCAGGAGCTGTCCTTGGTCCCTAATGTGGCTGACTGCAGCCCTCCAGGGCAGCTAACACAGGTGAGGTCATCTGAAGCCCAGGCTGTCTGACGGAGCCCCTCACCACTACAGGGCTATGTCCGGGACCCCTTCAGGGTCAGAGCTGGGGACCTGCTTTATGCATGGTCCTGGGAACAGCGTTTCTGGAAGGGATGCTGAGTGTGGGAGGTGGTGGCGCTCTGAGCTGGAGGACGTGGGTTCCTGCAGAGAATTGTGAGGCTGGGAACAGCAATGAGAGCCTCTGCTGCTCCTACATTCCTAAGCCCCAACTATCTCCAAAGACACAGAATTAGACCTTAAATCAGATCACCAGAGGCTCTGGTTTGTTTTGCTTTGTTTCATCACATGTCACAAGCTGGAACCATCAGCTGCTAAGTCCTCCCCATCACGTGTGGCCCGAAATGACTCACAGTCTTTCCTGGACCAGTGAGATGCCTGTAGCCAACGCAGAGCCCTGACAAGTTACATCATGGCCCTCGCCTCAGTTTCTGCTTCCATACAAGGGAGGTGAAAACAGCGCCCACCTCTCCGGTTGCTCAGCACAGACGTCACGAATGCTGGGTGAACGCTGGGCGAACACGCACTTCTGCTGTTTTCCATACTCCACGCAGCAGCGGCTCTCTGTTCGTGCACTTGAGTGTTCATGAAGACCTGGAATGGAGCTGAATCTTCACCACCACTGCTCAGAGCAAGTCATTAAATCTCTCTGGACCTCGGTCTTCTCACTGGCAAACGGTGGATGTGTCCTTCCCCAGGGTCTTTGCTCCACGCCTCCTTGGGGCAGGTTGTAAGAGTAGGAAAGTTATGTAAGCCAAGGCAGTGCAGAGCATGACACCCCAGGCACCCTGGGAGACTTTGGTGTGTCCCAGCCCACGATTTCTCCAGGGGCACAGCTGGGAGAAGAGGCAACATGAGGCGGGGAAGCAGCTTTGGGGCTTATGGCCTATGCGGTTTGATTGCAGCCAGCAGGTAGGAGAGCGAGCAGGCCTGAAGCCCCAGCACCGTCCTGGGCCTGCAGTGTGGAAATGACATGGCTGCCTCCTACCATGTGATGCAGGCACGTCCTGCAACACCAAAAGACCCCCTCCATCCTGTGTGCTCACCCTCATGCCCTGGGTTTCTGCCTCACATCCCTGTTGTGAGACCCCATTAGGCCTGATTTTCCAGTGGCTGCCACTGTCACTAGCCGAAAGTTTATTTCTTGGCATATTGACTGGCCCTGCCTGCACTTAGATCTATTATCTCACCACCCTTCTATTTGGGATCCTGCTTTTATCTGGCAGGAGCCTGTTTTCTCTTAGATCAATTTTTTAATTTATAGCTGCTTAAACATAATTTATAAAGATTCTTTTATTCTAATGTGCCCTCCCTCACCTCCACTTGCAGGTTTTTTATTTAATTTTTTCCTATAGCAACTGTGCACTCCTGCTGTGCTGGAAGCTGGAGACACCCAGGCTTGCTCTGGGATGCTCCATTCTCTGGAGGGGACAGAACCAATTTGACAGGCAACTGAAACACAGCAGTAGGGTGCTGGGATGGAATTTGTCCATATATAAAAAGTGACTTTAAAAAATGTCAAGAGTTTCACACTGGAACGTTAGCACCAATAAGCACTTTCTGCATTAGTAAAGGTAACACATGCTGGTTTAAGAAATAAACCCCAAACGTCAGTAGCATAATACAGCAGTGGTTTCCATCTCAGATGGGGACCATCCATGCAGTGATTCAGACACCCAGGCCCCTGTGTCTGTGGCTGTGTGACCCCTGGGGCCGGGGCCACCTTTGCTTTCAGGGCCCAGAAGTGTCACATCCACTTCTGCTCAAAATACATTGGTAAGGACTACTCACACCGTGCTATGGGTCAAATGTGTCCCCCAAAAGTTCATGTATTAGAAACTTGCCCCATCGTAAATGGTGTTTAGGGAGCGTGAAATCTAATTATGGTATTTGAGAGGTGGGGCCTTTGAGAGGTGATTGGATTGTGAGGACTGTGCCCGCATGAATGGATTGGTCCACTCGTGGAGTAATGGGTTGATGGTTTAATGGGTGGTTATGGGTGTGGTTCTGGTGGCCTTATAAGGAGAGCCAGTAAGAAGGTCAGCTCTCTTGCTCAGCACATTCTCCCCATGTGATACCCTGAATTTCTGTAGAGAGTCGCCACCCAGAAGAAAGTTCTCACCAGATGCATTCCCTGGACTTCCCAGCCTCTGAAACTGAAAAAAAACACATTTCATTTCTTCATAAAATACCCATTTTAGGTATTCTCTTTCAAGTAACAGAAAATGGACTAATGCACATGGCCTTAACTAGTTGCAAGGGGGTTGGAACATTCAGTTCCTGGCTGAGCAGCCTCTTCCAGCAGCAGCTGGACATGAATCTAAGTGGGCAGCTGGACGTCTCCACCGTGGGCAGACACAAGCGTGGTCCTAAGCTGGGCCTGCCTTTGTTCGTGGTGAACTTTGTCTACGAGGAGGTCTAAGGCTAGTGCCTACCCACTGTTCCCGAGGAGCTACTGTACTAGGGGGTGAACCCAGATGTGGCTCCTTCAGACTGAGGGGTTCAGCAGTTTGTTTAATAACATAGAGATTACATTCAATGTGGAAAAAGGACATCTCCACATTTAACTGCTCTGGGCCCGCACTGGTTGAGGCCAGAGGATGGGAAGATGCAAGCCTGGGCTCAGAAAAGACAAGGAACAGATACAGAGGCTTCCACCCTAGGGCTGAGCATGTCACAGACATGGGGCTGGAAGCCAGGACAAGGGAGTGTGAAGACTGGGAGCAGTCCTGGAAAGTGGCACAGCTCCAAGGACATTTGAGGGTCTTCTTTTTCCACACAATACCCTTTTACCACACCATGGAGTTGGTTGATCCTTCCTCTTAAATGTCATGGAAATAAGGACGTGATGTTCCATCTCCACTGCCACCACCTGGTTCCACCCACCATCAACTCCTGACTGGACCCACGCAGGGGATCACAACTGGCCTCCCTATTTCTAATCTGCCACCAATGTAGAAGCAGAGTGATAGTTTAAAATGTAAACTAGATCACANCCAGATGCATGCCCTGGACTTCCCAGCCTCTGAAACTGAAAGAAACACATTTCATTTCTTCGTAAATTACCCATTTTCGGTATTCTCTTTCAAGTAACAGAAAACAGACTAATTCACATGGCCTTAACTAGTTGCAAGGGGGTTGGGACACGCAGTTCCTGGCTGAGCAGCCTCTTCCAGCAGCAGCTGGACATGAATCTAAGCGGGCAGCTAGCCGCCTCCACCATGAGCAGACACAAGCGTGGTCCTAAGCTGGGCCTGCCTTTGTTCATAGTGAACTTTGTCTATGAGGAGGTCTAAGGCAAGTGCCTACCCACTGTTCCCGAGGAGCTGCTGTACTAGAGGGTGAACCCAGATGTGGCTCCTTCAGACTGAGGGGTTCAGCACTTTGTTTAATAACATAGAGATTATGTTCAATGTGGAAAAAGGACATCTCCGCATTTAACTGCTCTGGGCCCGCACAGGTTGAGGCCAGAAGATGGGAAGGTGCAGGCCTGGGCTCAGAAAAGAGAAGGAACAGACACAGAGGCTTCCACCCTAGGGCTGAGCACATCACAGACATGGGGCTGGAAGGAAGGACAAGGGAGTATGAAGACTGGGAGCAGTCCTGGAAAGTGGCACAGCTCCAAGGACAAATTGAGGGTCTTCTTTTTCCACACAATACCCTTTTACCACGCCATGGAGTTGGTTGATCCTTCCTCTGAAATGTCATGGAAGTAAGGACATGATGTTCCATCTCCACTGCCACCACCTGGTTCCACCCACCATCAACTCCTGACTGGACCCACGCAAGGGATCACAACTGGCCTCCCCATTTCTAATCTGCCACCAATGTAGAAGCAGAGTGATAGTTTAAAATGTAAACTAGATCACANAGCAGTGGTTTCCATCTCAGATGGGGACCATCCATGCAGTGATTCAGACACCCAGGCTCCTGCGTCTGTGGCTGTGTGACCCCTGGGGCAGGGGCCACCTTTGCTTTCAGGGCCCAGAAGTGTCACATCCACTTCTGCTCAAAGTACATTGGTAAGGACTACTCACACCGTGCTATGGGTCAAATGTGTCCCCCAAAAGTTCATGTATTAGAAACTTGCCCCATTGTAAATGGTGTTTAGGGAGCGTGAAATCTAATTATGGTATTTGAGAGGTGGGGCCTTTGAGAGGTGATTGACTTGTGAGGACTGTGCCCTCATGAATGGATTGGTCCACTCGTGGAGTAATGGGTTGATGGTTTAATGGGTGGCTATGGGTGTGGTTCTGGTGGCTTTATAAGGAGAGCCAGTAAGAAGGTGAGCTCTCTTGCTCAGCCCATTCTCCCCATGTGATACCCTGAATTTCTGTAGAGAGTCACCACCCAGAAGAAAGTTCTCACCAGATGCATGCCCTGGACTTCCCAGCCTCTGAAACTGAAAGAAACACATTTCATTTCTTC
>NW_007740466.1:0-992 GCF_000696425.1 Galeopterus variegatus | reverse complement strand
ATGCTCTAAAAGTATTTTTTCTATAGAAATGAAAAAATGGAAGAAAACAGATGAAACCATAAATACAAAATGAGTTAAAATGACTACCTATGGGGGACAGAGGGTTCAGAAGGAAGAAGAGAGACCTCTCTGAATATACCTTATTTTATATAGATTTGCTTGTGAAATCACATACATTTTTAATAATTTTTAAAGACTAAATCAAAAAGAAAATAAAACCATGAATATTTGAAAACAACCTGAAATGAACTACATTTCAAGTCGATGGCGCACACACAGAAAAAAAAAAGTAATTCGCATAATTGACTTTGAACTGGGTGTCCCAGCTGAACCTGCCAAGAGGAATTAATGTATCCTAAGCACAAAAGAACTGTCCTCAGAGGCTTTATTATTAGAAGCAACATGTGTATTTTGAAACAAATGCATATTTGTATGATCAAACCAGTAGCCATTATGCTAATGTCATTGAAATCAACATTTCCAGCATAATAGAACACAAATATAAGTGTAACCCCAAAGAAGTTCAAACCTAGTAATCTTAAATCTGAACTGGACATATAAGTATAGATTGATTTTTTTAAATGTGTTCTATCCATATTTCCTAGGTCAGTCCAGTAAAAATGCCCAGAAACTTTGACAGTCCAGAGCAATGAGCACACTCGTGCCTGGGTTATGTTCTCTAATCACAATTTTCCACTAAAAAGAATCAAGGTTTTTCAGAAAAATGCGTAAGTCCAGACAAGAACTGTGAAATCCAAGCATGGGGAATTTTCTAGACCACAAATTGAAGAAGTCACCCAAGGTCACTGTGGTCATGTTAAAGGGAGATGGCTCCAAGGAGATAATTTGAGCATCAGAATGAATATGACTGGCGTTGACTGAAGCACATTTATAATTTCATAAGGACATTCGAAAATTAAGTACAACTCAATCATCATTAACAGTTGCTAAGGTAAACACTCATTCCTTTGAAAATTGAAGAAAAGGGGGGG
>NW_007740465.1:49056-49767 GCF_000696425.1 Galeopterus variegatus | reverse complement strand
GTTTGGGTGTCACAGCTGGGGGTGGAGGTGCTACTGGCATGTAGTGGGTAGAAACCAGGGAGGCTGTTCCACATCCTACAGGGCACAGGGCAGTCTACCCACAAGAAAGACTAACCCAGCCCAAAAGGTCAACAGTACAAAGGCCTATTTTAATAAAATAGATATCAGAATCCCTAAGTTCGCTTCATGACTTCTGCCTGATTTTTTGGATGAAATATTAGAAGAAGAAATAACACTTTCACNGCCTGATAGGGCAGCCACTTTGGAAAAGTTCAAAATGTTAAACATAGAGTTACCGTGCAAGTGAGCAATTTCACTCCTAAGTATACACCACAAAGAAATGAAATTTATGTCCACACAAAAACCGCTCATGAAAATTCACAACAGCATTATTCACAACAGCCAAAAGGTAAACACAACCCAAACGTCCATCAACTGATGAACAGATGGACAAAATGTTGTCCACCCATGGTCTCTCCATGCAAAGGAATGTTATTCTGCTGTGCAATGGAATGACATGGAAGGACCGTGAAAACATCATGCTAGCTGAAAGAAGCCAGTCACAAACTCAATACTGGATAAATTTTGTTTTTATTAACAAACTACACTTTTCGAATATTTAAGTCAAATAATATTGGAATTCTTATCCTGTGCATGTTTAACTTGTTAAAACAATTTATCCATGTCTGGCTTTAAACAAAAATACCTCAA
>NW_007740465.1:35543-46082 GCF_000696425.1 Galeopterus variegatus | reverse complement strand
GCTTCATGACTTCTGCCTGATTTTTTGGATGAAATATTAGAAGAAGAAATAACACTTTCACACAAGTGTGAGATTCAGAAAGAACTGTCCAGGGGATGTCTTCATACACTGTCATCAAGCCTCCCTCCTGGTAACCCAAAGTGACAAAATACAACAAACAGCCCATATGTATCTTAAAAGGATAAACATGTTTTTACTGATTGTAAATTAAAACATTTAACCATGTAACTGCCAGTTCTATCTCTCAATAAAATAGAATCAAATTGGTATGATGAAACACCTTTAGTTGCCTGCGGAGAGGCCAGCACAGAACCTGCCGCATGAGGGAGCCACCATGGACGTCGACACGCACCCGCCCGCCCCGACAAGCCTCCAGATGACCACAGCCGCAGCTGACATCTTGCCTGCACCCTCAAGAGACCCCAAGCCAGCATCACCCAGTTAAGTCACACAGCGCCCCTGACCTTCAGAATATAACACTCTGGAAAGGAAGGNGATTCTTCTTTTTAATACTACATTTTCAAATTTAAACAGTTGTGCTACTTGAAAGCAGTCATTGTGGGAAATTACACTCTTCGCCTATTACGAAAGCATTAGTAATTTAAAGACTACCCTTTAAAGACTATGTCAAGTTCCAAAACATCATTTTCATCACCCCAAAAGAGGAAACTCTGCCTTCAGAACCCATTTACCCTATGGAAGAAAAAATAAAAAAAGCCAGAACATCACACCCTTGGCCCAACTAGACACTTCCCCTGGACCCTACATAGTTGTTTTGTTTTGTTTTCCATTGGGATAAAAACCACTTAACACAGAATTAAACATTTTAAAGTGTACAATTCAGGGGCATTTAGTACATTCAAATGTTGTGCAACCACCACCTCTGTCAAGTTCAAAAACACTTTCATTACTCCAAAAGGAAACCCTGTTCCCATTGAGCAGTCACTCCCGGTTCCCTCCCTCTGTGGATTCTTTCTCTCTCTGTGGATTTGTCTATTTGGCACATTTCGTATGAATGGAAACATACAATACATGACCTTTTGTGTCTGGCTTCTTCCATGTTTACAAGGTTCACCCGTGTTGTAGCACGTGTCAGTACCTCATTCCTTCTTGTGGCTGGATGCTACTGCGCCGTGTGCACGGACCCCATTCTGTTTATCCACTCAGCAGCTGATGGGCACTTGGCTATTGTGAATAACGCTGCTACAGACCTTTGTGTACAAGAATGTGTGTGAGCAGCTATTTTCCACCCCTTAGGGTATCCATCCCAGGAGTGGAATTTTCCTACAGAGTTTTGCCTTTATCCTCCTTTACCTAAGCTTCCTCCTCCCCAGGAATGAAAAATGCACAGGACAGTGGAAGGAGGCCAAGCTGGAGTGGACCGGGATCTGGGGAGAGAAGCCGTTGTCTAGCTCAAGCAGGCAGGGGGGCCAGCAAAGGGATGCCCACAAAGGAGCCGGGGACCTGTCGGCAAGCAGCTCCAGCCAGCAACCAACTACACGCCAGCACTGCCTGTCCGATGGGCTCGTGCGTGCTCAGGACTGCAGATTCACTTACTTGCTGCCCCTGCAGACTAAGCGTTCCTCTCTGTTGACCAAATCCTCATCGAGCTCTTCCTTGAATGGAGATGAAGAATGTGCTATTTTTCTGCTTGGAGCAAACAAAATCCCTTTTCCACTGAGAAGCACATGATAATGATATGTAATCCCAAATAAAAGCTTGGGATGATCATAATGTTTCTATAATTTAATACAGTGGTTCTCCAGCAGGGGTGACTGTGTCCCTCAGGGGACACTGGGCAGTGTCTTTAGATAAGTTTGGGTGTCACAGCTGGGGGTGGAGGTGCTACTGGCATGTAGTGGGTAGAAACCAGGGACGCTGTTCCACATCCTACAGGGCACAGGGCAGTCTACCCATGAGAAAGACTAACCCAGCCCAAAAGGCCAACAGTACAAAGGACTATTTTAATAAAATAGATATCAGAATCCGTAAGTTAGCTTCATGACTTCTGCCTGATTTTTTGGATGAAATATTAGAAGAAGAAATAACACTTTCACACAAGTGTGAGATTCAGAAAGAACTGTCCAGGGGATGTCTTCATACACTGTCATCAAGCCTCCCTCCTGGTAACCCAAAGTGACAAAATACAACAAACAGCCCATATGTATCTTAAAAGGATAAACATGTTTTTACTGATTGTAAATTAAAACATTTAACCATGTAACTGCCAGTTCTATCTCTCAATAAAATAGAATCAAATAGAACCAAAGGAACTTGGAAGCCAGTTAACTGAAGCTTTGAAATCAAGTAGGGGAGTGTTTGCAAAGTATGCTTTTCAGAGTGATGTTTTCCAGGTCATTTAGTAGGTTTAGTGTGTGTCACCTGCAAATTGGTTCTACAATCTGAAAGGACTGGGTTCAATAAAACTGGGTTCAATAAAGCATTTTCAAAAGAATAATAATCGCTAGCACATGTATTGCACCTATAGTATGCCTGGCTCTCTTCTAAGTGCTTTAAACTTATTTAATCCTTGTAATAAATAATTTTAAATACTTGAGGTGCTTAGAGCACTAAGTGCTTATACAGCATGCTGTCCACCAGCAACTCTGAGGGAGGCTGTTGTTATCCTGCTCTGACGATGAGGCAATGGAAGACCGCGGTGCAGACAACCTGCCCAAGCCCCACAGCTAGGAAGTGGCAGAGCTGGGCTGTGAAATCTCAATCTGCCCAGAGTCTGCACTTGGGTAATCGGGAGGCGATGCCATCTTTTGATCTACTGGAGGATTTCCCCAAAGCTTCGATAGGCTATGTGGATCATGACTAGCAAAGATGCAGATAAGGGGGCCGGCCCGGTGGCGCACTGCTACAGTGCGCTGCTTGGGAGCACGGCGGCGCTCCCACCGAGGGTTCGGATCCCACATACAGACCGACCGCTCACTGGCTGAGTGAGGTGCGGGCGCGACACCGAGGGTTGCGATCCCGTTGCCCGTCCCGGTCTGGTGCGGGTGCGACACTGAGGGTTGTGATCCGTTGCCGGTCACGAAAAAAGACAAAAAGGAAAAAAAAAAAAAGATGCAGATAAGGGACTCAGGATTTCCCAGGACTCCCACCCACCGCAATCTCATGTGTGCTTTCACTGATGGGCCCCAGGCACCCACGACAGCGATGCTATTCAGCTTCTGTACATAGTCACGCCGTCCTCACAGCTCTGAGCAGCAGGCAGTGCCTACTCTGCAAACCACCTTCTTCCTCTAACTTTGCTTCTCCTGTGCTTCTCTGTGCTCCTAAGTGTCCACACAGAAGATGATGCCCTGTTTAATATGACAGGTTTGCCCGACGCTCTCAAGTTTCTCTAAAAGACTTGCCAACATGTCCTGATTTAAATACAATTTTCTGACTTAGTGAATACACCGATCACTAAACATTCCAATAAACTGAGATTTCACTGTTCGAAGACTATATATTCTTCAAGAGAAATACTCATAAAACCAATGTGCATTTTTTTAAAAGGCTTTGGAAGCGTGAACCTAAAGATGATAGTACTTGGCTGAAATGAATGTAAGTGTGCCAAGATGGTAATGACTTATAAAAATAAAAGCTACTTTATTTAATATAGTAATAAGTGTCAAGAAGTAGGGCAGTTCTATATGAGCCTTTATCTGTTGGGAATTAAAATCAGGCCATGATCCTCATTTCTCGTTTTACTCACCAAACTATGAAAATGTGTATGGCGAGGTGAAAAGTCACTATGCATTAATTATTTCCTCGTACCATCTCATCTTTTAAAAAAATTTCACTTTTGGAATTCCTTTTATTTACATGGACCATTTTTTTGCCACCGCAGTAAACAAATTCCCTTCTTTGTTTACACATATTCCTGAGAGGCAGCACCAAAGAGAGCATTTCCCCTTTAAACATATTTATGACACACGAAAAAAAGTTTCATATTGTTTTCTTAGTGATAAATGACTCTTAATTTTTGTACACAAATTCCAAAGGCCTAACTTAGTGTTCTTTAAAAATAAGCATATATGTCAAAAGAACACTAGAAAGCTATAAATTAAAACCAAGGAACATCTTCAAAGATTTTTCTTTTAAAAGCAGTTTGTATGGATAAATGATAATAAAAAGTGCTGTCCCATATGGATTAAAATAAATTGTAGTTTGTTTTTTTGGAATTAACATTTCAGTACTGTTAGCTCTAGACTGTACTCTTGGGTGTGCCCTCAATTTCCCTGTGGTGTGCATTACCTTGTCAATGTTTCATTACTGTACAACACATGAAAGAAGGATTTTGGTAATATTCTGGACCTACACTGGAACATGCTCAGAAAGCTGGTGGTTACCTAGGCAATTACTGCTGATAGCTCTTCCACAAGCTAATAATGTTCACATACTCTACATAATACCTGTCAAATGCCCAAGAACTTTCTGGGTAACCCAGTTCTATAAGGTCTAATGAGTAAATATGTAGTTATAAAAATGTAAAAATAATAAATGTTGATTTCCATCATTGTTTCTCAAACTGGGTTTAGTGTTCATTCATAAAATTCTAGTCCTGAGAGATGACTACAGTTTATAACATAAAGTAAAATGTATGGCACATGTAGCACGAAGAACTAGGAATGGAAGGAAAATGGAAGCACATTGTTGTAAGGTTCTTATGCAGGATGTGGTAAAATATCACTCATATGTAGACCGTGATAAGTTAAAAATGCACATTGCAAACACTAGAACAACATCCTAAAAAATAAAGCAATGAGTCAAAGATAATAAACCAATAATAGAGTCATTAAAATCCTCAATTTATGCAAAAGTACATAGAAAAAGAGCCAAAAAGAAACAGAATAAATGGTACAAATATAAAACAAACAGCCAGTGGTAAATGGTATAACCACTCTGATTAAAAGGCTGAGACTGGGGCCGGCCCGGTGGTGCACTGGAGAGTGCGCCGGTTGGGAGCGTGGCGGCGCTCCCACCAAGGGTTCGGATCCCATGTGGAGACCGGTTCCCGCTCACTGGCTGAGCGCGGTGCAGGCACAACACCGAGGGTTGCGATCCCGTTGCCGGTCCCCGGTACGGGACACATTACTGGTCAGTAAAAAAGACAAAAAGGGGGAAAAAAAAAAAAAAGGCTGAGACTGGAAGACAGGATAAAAAAAGCCAGAGTTAACTCTATGCTCTCCATAACAAACCCACTTTGAATATGTATCTATTCTGTCATTGAATATATATAATTGATATATCTCATATATGTTATATATATTGTTATATATCGTTCATATACATTGCCTTTGAATACACACACACACACATACATACACACACACATGAGGGGTCTCCAAAAAGTTTGTGGAAAGATTTGTATTATCTTCTAATTCTATTTTTCCACAAATTTTTTGATGTACCCTTGTATGTGTGTATTACTTTTTGAAGGATCCATGTAAATGACTCCTCACCCTTCCATCTGCAAAGCAAGTGTCTATTACACAGTCCTCTTTTTTGTGTGTGTGTGTGACCGGCAAGGGGACCGGAACCCTTGGCTTGGTGTCGCCCACACCACGCTCAGCCAGTGAGTGCACCGGCCATCCCTATATAGGATCCGAACCCATGGCCTTGGCGCTCCCAGCGCCGCACTCTCCCGAGTGAGCCACAGGGTCAGCCCTACACAGTCCTTTTATGTCCATTACATAACTTAACCATCACATAGACCCCATTTGTCGTTCCCATTTTGTAGAAGGCTGAGTGGAGAGCTAAAGGGAATGGGCTAGACTGGTTTCACAGCTAATGAGTGGTAGCATGTGAACCCCATGTTCTAGCTTCAGCTTAAGCACTCCTGATAGAGTTTGGATGTGTTGTGGAAATCTGATCTCTAATGTGGCAGTGTTGGAAACTGATTGAGTCATGGGGGTGGATCCCTCATGAATGGATTAATGCTCTCCCTGGGGGAGGGGGGTAGTGAGTGAGTTCTTGCTGTATTAGCTCCCGTGAGAGCTGGTCGTTGATAGGACCATGCACCTCCCCTCTCTCTCTTGCCTCCTCTCGCCATGTGATCTGCTTGCACCCGCTGGCTGCCTGCCACTTTCTGCCATGAGTAGAAGAAGCCTGAGGCCTGTGCCAGGTGCAGCTGTCCCAGAATTGTGAGCCAAATAAACCTCTGTTCTTTATAAATTACCCAGTCTCAGGTATTCTGTTAAAGCAACACAAAAATGGATTAATACAGAAAATGCATCATTTTAGACCAAACCAATTCACAATTTACATTAATTTGGGAAGAAGGTAGGTAGTAACTTGCTTTGAGAATAAATAGGAATCTGGAAACGGTTACACAAGTTATTGGGGAAGTCTTCCAAACACCCTTTGAATGATCAGTTTGCACATACACAACGTACCCATCCCAAATCATTCCAACCCTTTCATTTGGCTAATCTTTAATACTTCTAGTCGGTTGGAAATTTATTTAGTCATTTGCACTGTATCTACAAACAACTGCATTTGATTAATTTTTGCACTTCCTCTGGCACTTTATTCTTTTCAACTGACTCAGGTGAGTCTTTTGTACAGTTAGTCCAAGGCGTCTACCACATTGTAGCTGGAATAAGAGTGAGCTTTCACGTGGTTTTGCATTTCACTCATGTAAACATCTCTCCCATTATGTAGAATTCAGACTTGCAGAGTCTTAGATCAACACCAACTATCTTATTTACAGATGAGGAGACGGCACACTATCCAGTGCGCCACCGGGCCGGCCCAATAAATTTCATTTTTGATCCATGGAATTCAGTTATTTCTTTGGGAGTAAAACCCGTGTGATTCCCATGTTCCTAATTCCTGTTAAAAATCCTTACTATATTGGTCGATCCTGTCTTCAAAATATTAATGCCAACAGCTGTCCATTACGCCACATGACCTATCTTAAAATGGCTCTTTTAAGAGAATCTTAAAAGTAAAAGATAAAAACAAACCAAAACCCAACTTGTTCTTCTACCAGTTTGCATTTTCCTTAAAGACCAAACTCGTGCCTGTATTGTGCTTGCATGACTCAATCCCACTGTGCACATACCCAGTCTAAGTCATCTTTCTCTTCCCCATATTCCAATGTGGCCATGTTTTCCAGAATTACACCTAAAGGCTGGAAAGGATAGCATCTCCCTAACAACACAACCTAGCAAACTCTCAGGGAAACAGCATGGTCCTGAAGTAAGGCTGTCCTCAGCTAAATCCCAGGATTCCTTGCTGAGGGCTGTGTGCCCTCTGGTAAATAACTTAACCTCTCTGTGCCAATAAATGTGCATGGTGCTTTATGGTTACACTGCATGAATTCACATATTCAAATACAGGTAAAGCCAGACATGTAGGCTTGTAACAAATGATAGTTATTATAATCATACAATGGGAAAAGCCGCACACATTGGTCATTGGAACGCACCGTGTTCCTTCCATTCTATTAATTTCCTCACACTTTAAAAGGAAACATAAAAGCAAGATGAAACTTACATGTATTCTAAACAAATAAAATTAAACAAAAATTCTTAACAACCAAGATGAACCTAAAAACATTTTCACCAGTTGCTCTCAAAAGGATATATTTTAGAGATTTCTTTATAAGGGACTTAAAATAGTCAAATAAGTTAAAAGTGTAAGTGAATGAAGTTGTGGTTTCAAATGGAATATAATCTAATTTTTCTGTGGCTTTTTTAAATGGAAACATTAGTTCTCAAACAACTGAATTCTTCAGATGAGAAAGTGTGTTTGAGAAAGGGGAAAAAAAAGCTCACGTGAGAAAAAAATCAGATTATTAAAATATTTTAGCGGCTTCCACATTTAATTAGCATTGCTCTTGCCATATTTAACCATATCTTCATGCTATATTTCCCAAATAATTTTATCTGCCCACCTTTCTCTTTTTGAATGCTATATTTCCCAAATAATTTTACCCGCCCACCTTTCTCTTTTTGGTCGCTCTCATTTTACCAGTCTAATAGGCAATAGGCTACTTCTTCATGCAAATATAATTTCAAACGCAATTTCAAAACAGAGAAAACATACACGCTCCATTCCCTATAAAAACTAAATACAGGAAAAAGAATTTACGTGTGCTTTCTAGTTTAAACTTAGCCTGATTTCCTTCAAGCCTGTTCAAATTTCTCTCAAATCCCGAGATCACCCTCGTGGATTAAATTTTAAAAATTAAATGTAAATTATATATGTACTTGTAGTATAGTTAGGTATATATTAAGAAGCTCTGGAGGTGATATTTCTGAAAACAACTTAAATGCTCGGAACAATGTGAGACTCTAAAATGATGTTCTGAAAATGTCGTTTAAATGAAAGAAGTTAATGGAGGAGACTAACGTTATTTCATATTTCTGGTTGTGTGAATATAACTTTTCACAAGTTACACTTGGCCCTCACTGCAGAGGACCGCTCTTTACAAAAATAAAAAGTTCCAAGTATGACATTTACATAGTTTTATAGAAATACCACAGATTAAAAATAGAAGATTGTGCCTCTTAGTTGGGTACAAACCTTGCCCCCCAAAAAAGTGTATGAAAAAAGAAAGCAACTAAATTTTGAGAAGTCTTCCTCAGTTGGGTTCCTACACTATACAGAAATGTACCTCCTATTCAGTGGGAATAGATAGTTGCTTAGAAGACATGAGAGGAAGCCAAATTTGGGAATTGCAAGCAGAAAAGGAAATGTACCTGAAATGGGCAAGACTCAAGATTTGGTTGTGGTTTTACACTCGGCATCTCCCATTGGAAGGAAGTCCCCCGGGGGTTTACGCAACCACCATTGATGCTCACACGTGGAACAGTGACCGAAATGATGTTTAGAACACTGTGATTAATTAGGTTGACACGGGATGCACCCACTCACGCTCTTGGGAAAGCCCAAGTAGATGCGCAAAGCAGTCAACAGAGGTAAATACATCTGTTGTATTTACATCAGATGTAAAATGTGAGGGGGCTTGGCTGGCTCCTTATCATTTTAACCAGGTTGGCAAAATTCATTCTTAAAGGGCCAGAACAGATCCCACTTCATGGGCTACACAGCCTCTGTTACAACCACTTAGCTATCACTTTAAAATGCCAAATGAATGCAGTAAAATTGCTACGATACACCAGATACTATTCAATATTCTGAAACCCGTTTAAGAACCGTAAGAGTCTATACTCTAAACTTACAACACAGATAAACTAAGAGTATTTTCACTGCAAACAGCCTAACATTAGAAAGAGATATACAATGGAACTCTGGAAATAAGTAAATACTCCACCCCACTGACTATATTAATTAGTTTATAAAAATTCATTTATGCACGTAGTTTTTCCTAAATATAGGTGAAGTGAGATAAAGATGCATACATAATCCTGATCCTTTCATTCTAATTCCTCAACTTACTTACACCTTCAAGGACCAGTTTAAAACTTAACTCCTCCAGATTCTGAAGTCAAGTCTTCTCAATTCCAAGGAAAATGGCTTGATCATTGCCTCTATGGGCTTCCATGGTACCGTGTACGTAACGTCCAAAAGGACCTACTTGATGTGCTCTAATGGTGTCTTTAAACTTCTAATGCCACCTCCTGATGCATGAGCTAAGACCCTTACATTAGTATGCATTTATTTATCTATCCCAGTGCTTCTCAATAGGGGGTGATATTGTGCCCCCAGGGGACATCTGGCAATATCTGGAGACATTTTTGGTTGTCACAATCAGGAGAGGGGATGTTACTGGTATCTACCGCACTGGTATCTACCGGGTGGAGGCCAGGGACGCTGCTCAACATCTCACACTACCCTCCACTACCAAGAATGACCCTGTTCTCAATGTCAACGCCACCGAGGTTGGGAAACCCATTCCATCCACCTTACTACCTGGTGAATTTATCTGTTCTCCCTGAAGTCAGTTTTCACGTTCTCCCCAAGTTAACCTTTTCTTGCTCCTATGTTGTATGCAGGACGCCCTCATTATACTGGCAGGAACTCAATGCTGCTTACACCTTCCAGCGTTCCAAGAGTTTCACGGGCACCACTGCAGGAAGTGTGACTCCTCAGCCAGCAATCAAGAGTGTTAATGTTTCCATCCTCTGAAGCTACCGCTCCCCCAAAATAACCCCTATGCCCCCCAATCCGTAGGTTCACGGGTGAGCACCCAATGGGAAACAAATACACCCTCACGAATTTTAGTAGAATAAAACACTGTAGCTATGCCATTTCATTATATTGATTAATAGGTGAGATAACACTGCTTGCTATCAGTATACAATAATTACTAGGCACATATACATATAAGAGCATCTTCTTCATCACAATGAAAGGCAAAAACAAGTGTGATCTGAGTCTCATAAATCTTCAGTGAACATGACTTTCTACTCTGGAGAGGGCTGTTCTACGTGGGCTTGCACGTGCTGCTCCCCGTACAATGTCAGAGAACGCTTTGGGGGGGGGGGGGGCAGGGGGGAGGGGGAGAAAAAGACGACCAAAATGATCAGAAACCCACAAATGGGCTTAGGATTTATAAAGCATCTGTTTAAA
>NW_007740465.1:32719-34629 GCF_000696425.1 Galeopterus variegatus | reverse complement strand
GGGGTGGGGGGGGGGGGGGCAGAGGGAAGGGTGAGAAAAAGACGACCAAAATGATCAGAAACCCACAAATGGGCTTAGGATTTATAAAGCATCTGTTTAAAATGCAATGGACCAACCATTAACGCTATTTCATCATGAAGCCTGCCACGTAAAGCGGTATACCGGATGCCAAAACGACTAGCCAATTCAACCAAAAACTAACTGGTCTATTAAAAATATGATGCCTTGTAGCTGGTCATCCATCTCCCCCATCACACAATTTCCTACTGGACTTTAATGGTCCAATTAGTTAAAATGGTGCCATATAGGGCCGGCCCAGTGGCGCACTGGAGAGTACACCACTTGGGAGTGCGGCGGCGCTCCCGCCGAGGGTTCGGATCCCATGTGGAGACCGGTTCCCGCTCACTGGCTGAGCGCGGTGCGGGCGCAACACCGAGGGTTGCGATCCCGTTGCCGGTCCCCTGTACAGGCGCGACACCGAGGGTTGCGATCCCGTTACCGGTCAGTAAAAAAGACAAAAAGGAAAAAAAAAATGGTGCCATATAGACAAAGTCCGTATTTAAGTGCTTGTCATATATGCTTCTGTGCCCCTTGCACATTAGGGCTATAAACGTCCACTGTACATGTAAGGACGGAATTCATCACACGCTGGATCGCTCAAGGGCTGGGTCTGTCTGCATTTATCTCTACATTTCTATGGAAGCCTCTATTCAACAATAGGATCCTCACCAAACGGAAATTCACCATGGCAGGTCAACAGGAACATGTAGAGACAATGTACTGGGTAAAAATAATTATAACAATTTACAAAGCTTCCTGGAAAGCAAAATACTCTAAAAGGCTTGGTAATAATAAAAGTGGGTCATTTGCATAAATTTTAACAGCACTGCCACTGTAGCAAAACACAGTCCAAATTTTCCATATTGGGTCAGAACATGTCATTAAAACAAAATCAGGGGCTTCTTATTAATCAGCTCAATTCTCCTCTAAATCACTCTTCACCCCTTTCAACCTGCATGATTATAAACTTCTCAGTAGTTTTAAACAAGATCGTGCCTAGGGAAAAGCATTACGTTCCCTAATCTCTACACAAACTCCAGGAGGAATCAATTTCTCTTTATGGTCTTTTTAATTGGCAAAGGTACACTAACAGGCTTTTTCTTTTTCTCAACCAAGTACTATTATATAAAGGGAAATGATGTTTTATACAGTTCTCAAAATGCAAAATGCAACAAAATTTAGTTTTCTAATTAACACGGCTCAAAATGATAAACAAATCATTCAAATACACCATGTAATGTTTAAAAATATCATTCAATGCTTTAACACTTTTTCTAGATTCTCTTTTTGTGGGTAGGGGTTGTATGATTATTATGCTCTTTGGTAAATTCTGCTGATCTCGAACCCTACGAGCACAATATAAAACAAATATCAAAGTGATTTGTATGCTCTTATCATAGGCATCACGACACTCAAGGGGCCACATACAGTGTGTATTTTATCCCCTAGGATGGAAGATGTCTGGTTTGCTTACGGCCATATGCCCTGCATTTCACATAGTAGGTGTTCAACAAATATTTGTTGGTTAATTGAGTCTGTTACACTGAGAAATGAAGTGGATGCAAATAACTGAGGAATGCAAACATTCGTCAAGAGCTCAGTGTGTGCAAATATTATGTAACATGCTACAAAGTGAGGAAGGACACACGGAGCTGGACAATGAAGGCCTTTCGGGTGCAAAAAGCTCACAGTATACAAAACATAGTCACATGAAAAGGTGGCTCCCAACACCACGTGAGACCGTCTTCTGGCAAGGATGGGAAATGCAACGAAAACTCTCACGTTCATGTGCATCACCCCATTCGATCCTCTTAACACAGGTTAGGTCACAGTCCCATTTTGGGGACACA
>NW_007740465.1:27146-28003 GCF_000696425.1 Galeopterus variegatus | reverse complement strand
CTTGCTCTAGCAAGACGGAAATTATTGCCACGTTAAGTAGCATTTTGAACTAATTAAAAACCACCCATAAGATGGGTTGGCATTAAGGAGAAGTGATTCATTTTGTGGGATGGAAATTATGCACCCTTAGGAGAAAGCCTTTTGCTTTCATGTTTATTTTGGTGGAGAGAATACGGGTTTCTTCTGTCCACGGCTGAAACTGTTACTGTGTGTGAGCACACACATGGCCCCGTGAAAGTGAGCGCAACACGAAAGTCACAACGCGGAGCCACCTTCTGAGAGGAACTTGGGACTGAAGGTGGCTGCTTCTTCCTGTCCCGGTTTTGTGCATATCACACACTGTTGCACAAACAGAACTCCTACTTATAGGAGCAAAATACTGAGAGAAAATAGGATCTCCAGCCCTGAGAGGATCCCAGTGTTAGAGAAATATGGCCATTTCTCCATGGAATAATAGCTCAATCGATGAACTTGGCAGGAAATGATTCGTCTGGGGCCCAGAGCTATTTTCAGCAAAAACATACAAACATCACGAAGAAGCTAAATCTGTTATGTTGTAAAATGACAGACACTCCACCCCCACGTTATCATAGCATTTGTTTTTAGCAGTCTATCAATAATTTCTGAATCATCTTTTTTCCCCTCCTTTCATTTTAAAAGTTTGGAAAGCTTTCTTTAGAGAGAGAATAAAATACAAATTATGCTTAAAACAAATACTATAAAAGGAGGAATTGGATTTGACATTAGGTAAGCTTTCTAACTGTGTGATGTTATAAAATGGCAAAAGGAGATAGGAGAGCAGCTAATGCGTAAGAATCTGAATAAAGACATCAGAGAAATACAGAAAACAAACAGTT
>NW_007740465.1:24307-25196 GCF_000696425.1 Galeopterus variegatus | reverse complement strand
TTTCAGGCTTAATTTTATTTTCAAATTGCTTACATCACATTATTTTTATAAACAGAAGAGAGGGATGAAAACCTTGGTAAGCAAAAAATAATTACTAATACTTCATCCGGTGAGTATTAAATAAGATTAAATGACAGCTATTCACCTAAGAACATTCAGAGGGTTTTCCTCACACAGATTGATGTGTTGGAGAAGTTCTCTCCCCCGGGTATACACTGACCAATCCCCCCTCAGAGTCACCTATTTGTATTTTTATGCTGCTAAAGTCTATAACACACCATTAAATATTTATGGTTGATATTTGCTGCTTCTAAAAATACCTAGAAGAGAAACTCTCCTGACAAGGCTGCACGTAATCTTCTCGCTGAATTAAGCGAGGCCCTGTCTTCTGCAGACAGCTTCTTTTCTTCTGTGCCGACAGCTGCACCCCTGAGCCTCTGGGCTGGGACCCTCTTCCTTTCCAGCAGGCCAAGGGCCATTCCGCCTGGGACTTAATGAAAACCCAAACTGTGGCCAGTACTAAACCTGCTTACGCTGGTTGGACTTGTTATTGTATTTATCACATAAACTGATGAACAAGGAGCATAAAAAATAATTTTGTCTATGAAAACCACTTTGAATACTTTGATATAGACTTAACCAAGACATGGCCAGACAAAATGTATTGTCAAATTGGATGCAGGGGGAACGGTGATGAAGAGATTTGGGAAGAGATGACAAAAGTGTGGATGGATTCTACACTGAGATGGCCTCACAAATCTCTTTAAATTCCCACTCCAGGGCCAGCCCCGTGGCGCACTCGGGAGAGTGCAGTGCTGGGAGCGCAGCGACGCTCCCACCACGGGTTCGGATCTTATATAGGACTGGCCAGTGAGCTCACTGGCTGAGC
>NW_007740465.1:16867-22838 GCF_000696425.1 Galeopterus variegatus | reverse complement strand
GAGAAGCCACTCACAGAAGCAGTGGCACCTGCCATCTGCACGGTGACTTCCTTCCCTGGGTAGAAACCTGCACTCAAGAATGACTCGAGGATCACGCACAACAAAGTAGCCCAGTCTGGGTCAACAGCTGTCCTGGTAGCACAACCACCCAATAACTACTTCACAGTTAGGAGTTCCTCACCACAAATCTTTTTTTTTTTTTTTTTGTCCTTTTTGTGACCAGCCACACCGCGCTCAGCCAGTGAGCGCATCGCACCGGCCATCCCTATATAGGATCCGAACCCGCGGCGGGACCCAGCGCTGCACTCTCCCAAGTGCGCCACGGGCTCGGCCCCCTCACCGCAAATCTTCAACACATCAGAAATCAGGAGTCTCGCAACCCTGGCGGAAATACAAACACAACTCTATCATGCTGCCAACCTTTACACACATCCCAGTGACTGCCACTCAAAATGCCATCGTCTTTAATATTCCAGTTCTATTTTTATTTTATTTTCAGCTGCTCCTCCCCGACCTTGGGAAATTTTGGTTGCCCAACTCAGCTGGGCTTGAAAAGCAGGGAAGGTGAGAACTCTTTTAGGAAACGAGAGGATGCCATCCAAGCCTTGGTCTGGAGGCCAGGGCCACAAGCTGTAGAGACAGAAACACACTGGGCACTGCTATGCCTCACGCTGCAACAACACACAGCATTCGGCGCCAGGTGAGGGCTATCACCTCCAACAACCAGGACTTGAAGTCCACACAAAGAAGTCACCTGAGGGCTTCTGACCATGTGGACCCAAGGTGGGGCCTGCCTTCTGTAGGCCTCAGAAGCACCCAGTGAGGACAGAGCTGGCCTGGGAGTCACACCGCAGGCCACCATCTCATTCAGGCTCCAGCTCTCCACTCGAGGAAGCCGCACCCTTCTCTGGACTTCAGCTGCCTTGCCTAGAAAACTTGACAGCGACAAGAGAAGCTCAGACTTCCTCCCAACTCTAAAATCTTAGGATCCTACAAAATGTTCACTAAGTCACCCTGAATGTCCAGAATGTGCAAAATGGAATTTGTACTCATCAGGTTTTTCCTTCAAATCTGCTGCACCTCGAATGACTGCTGAAATAATTGTTTGCCCTTATTTCTCTCCTGTGTCTTCACAGAGGAGAAGACTGGCACTGGCCCACAGATAAGGATCGGCTGAAGGAATGAATGAGCGATTTTAGTGCTATGAGNTCAAGAAATCTGCACAAGACCCCACGGAAGGGCCTTTTGATTCCAGGCACCAAAAGCACAAAAGCAAAACTGTTCTCTCCCAGCCCCTGTGGCTAGAACAGGGTTGGGGATGCACTTGCTATGGCAGGCTCAGCCAGCCCCTGGCGGTTGTGGACCTCATGGAGTTAATGTCCTATGGCTGAATCACGGAGTATCTTCCAGGGCGCAGAGGCAAGCCGGCACCCAGCCACATCCAAACCAGACGCTGTCCTCGCTCACAGCATGCCTGCGGCTCCGTCAAGTGGAAAAGCCCATTCACGCAACGTGCCAAGAGCAGGTTCCCAGACCCTAACCCACAACGCAGTGTGCGTGCACAACTGTGAAATCTACATAGCAGAAAAGCCTCCCTACACCTCTGAACCGTCAAACCCGACAAACGACCTCCCCTGACCACACAGATCCAGCTGTGCTTTGCTTATTCAAAAACCGCCCTTCGATCAGGAGCGTAGTTTGCAGCCCACCGGCCTAAAACAACAAAGACCAACCCAAAACATGACATAAAATGTCTGCTGACTTAATTCAACCTCTGAGTGGCTTCTGACCTTCCTGCTTGAATTGGCTACTGTGTGGCAAGAAGCACAGTCTTACCGACCTTATACGGACACCACCCCGTGCTGCAGCTTTGCTGCATGTGCACGTTCATTTCATTAAGGCAAAGAGCTTGAACCAGTCAGGTTTCTTGGCTGCCCTGCATAAGTGTCTACCAGCCAGTGGGCATGGCACACTCATGGCCTTGCACTACACCAGGGCAATCCGGGGAAAAAAAGTGGTACTGGTTGGGCCGGCCCGGTGGTGCACTGGATAAGTGCGCCGCTTGGGAAGCGCGGCGGCGCTCCCNTAAAATCTGAGTCTCCTTGGTTAATCATTTACCTCCCAGATCCACAGAGCCTTAGAAACCATACATATCTGATGTTTTTCTAAATCCCCAGCAAATAACTTGCTCCACTTGGCCAAGCATTTCCACATCCAAATGGTATTAATGGCATTTTTTTTTAATCAGATTAGAAGAAAAGTCCCTGCTAAAGTTCTTGATTTACCATGAGGTAAATTCTAAATATGTCGGATTTATTCTAGCAAATTCTCGACATACAGACCTGAGAAGCTGTTGCCTCACCTCAGAAAGAAAGAGTCCCTTTGTGGCTTTAAACTACTTAAGCTATCTCATATGACAGAATTTAGATTTTTCCTCCAAAGCAAAATCCCTGCTTGTTTGGTTAGCGTGCTTATGAGCCTGACATTATTGCCAGAATAAACGGAGCCGAGGCATAGCATACACGCTCATTACCTGGGGCTCTTAATTGAGAAACTGGATCTTGTTTGGGGGATCTAATCAGGATGCGAAACCTTATTCCCTACTGTCAAAATTGCTACTGGAAGCTGCTCCTCCAGGGCCCTGTCTGTCCCCAAAGGGCTGAACTCAGTGACAGGACACCCAGGTTAGCTCCTGTTTACCATGCGAAGCCAGCACCACCCAGACAGGAAATTCCAAGGTCAAGGTTTCACTGACCGCGCTCTGAGACGTCCAAACACAGAACATGTCTGAGCCCACGTTCTGTTTGCTTAACACGTTTCCCTGAAAAGAGCCAGAAAGTCTTGAAAGATGTCTAACTTAGCGCCCAAGACTCACCCAGAGGAACATTTCCTTTCAAGAAATCTGCACAAGACCCCACGGAAGGGCCTTTTGATTCCAGGCACCAAAAGCACAAGAGCAGAACTGTTCTCTCCCAGCCCCTGTGGCTAGAACAGGGTTGGGGATGCACTTGCTATGGCAGGCTCAGACAGCCCCTGGCGGTTGTGGACCTCATGGAGTTAATGTCCTATGGCTGAATCACGGAGTATCTTCCAGGGCGCAGAGGCAAGCGGGCACCCAGCCACATCCAAACCAGACGCTGTCCTCGCTCACAGCATGCCTGCGGCTCCGTCAAGTGGAAAAGCCCACTCACGCAACGTGCCAAGAGCAGGTTCCCAGACCCTAACCCACAACGCAGTGTGCGTGCACAACTGTGAAATCTACATAGCAGAAAAGCCTCCCTACACCTCTGAACCGTCAAACCCGACAAACGACCTCCCCTGACCACACAGATCCAGCTGTGCTTTGCTTATTCAAAAACCGCCCTTCGATCAGGAGCGTAGTTTGCAGCCCACCGGCCTAAAACAACAAAGACCAACCCAAAACATGACATAAAATGTCTGCTGACTTAATTCAACCTCTGAGTGGCTTCTGACCTTCCTGCTTGAATTGGCTACTGTGTGGCAAGAAGCACAGTCTTACCGATCTTTTACGGACACCGCGCCGCGCCGCAGCTTTGCTGCATGTGCACGTTCATTTCATTAAGGCAAAGAGCTTGAACCAGTCAGGTTTCTTGGCTGCCCTGCATAAGTGTCTACCGGCCAGTGGGCATGGCACACTCATGGCCTTGCACTACACCAGGGCAACCCGGGAAAAAAAAGTGGTACTGGTTGCACCGAGCCGCCAAAAACGACGTGTTCAAGTCCTAATCTGCAGTATCTCAGAACATGACCTTATTTGGAAATAAGGTCATTGCAGATGTAATTAGTTAAATTAAGATGAGGTCAAATTGCAATAGGGTGGGCTGCTAATCTGACTGGTCTTCTTAGAGGGCTATCTCTACAAGCCAAGGAACGTCAAGGATTGCCGCACCCACCAGAAGCTGGAAGTCGCAAAGAAGGATCCTCACCTAGAGGCTTCGGAGGGAGCACGGCCCTGCCGACACCTTGACCTTGGACTTCTGGCTTCCAGAACTGTGAGTTAATACACGTTTTAAGCCACCTGGTTTGTAGTACATCATTACTGCAGCCCCAGGAAACTAAAATGACCACTAACACGGTAAGCTTCAAACCCACTGTTCCAGAGAATGCACAGGTAGGAAAAGGCCCCTCTCCTGGGCTTTGGTCCTAGGCCTGGACCTCAGCCATGGCCAAGACTGCACGCGCTGTCTCCCCTTTGTGGCTGGTAGGAGTGGACAGAGAGGATGTTCAAGATCTAAAATTATGGACTTGATATTTTGGTGATTATAAAGTGTTGTTCACAAATGTCCACATGTAAGTAAGCACATTTGTTCGTATGTCTGGTATCTAAACACATGCCCAGATATGCATTTTTAGATCTTTTAAAATAGTCCAACTTTTATTGTGCTTGACATCACTAGGTAATTATTTCAAAAACAAAGGTGATGAGTGGGTTTCAGATCAATAAAAGAGACACTGGAATTTCAGCTTATCTTGGCCCCCAGGAACCGCAACACCAAACCACAGAACAGATGAGAAGCCATTACTCATTACTTATAATGAGTAAGTAATTATTTCTCTCCTGTGTCTTCACAGAGGAGATGACTGGCACTGGCCCACAGTGTTAAGTTGGGCTGCTATAACAGCCCAACTTATTCATCTCTTATAATGAATAAGTTCATTACTTATAATGAACTCTCTCTCCGTTGCCAGTAATGAGTCTTCTTGAAGAATTAATTAAAAATTCTGGAATGGCTTCTCTTAAAGGAGAAAGAGACATTTATCGAGAAGGACAGTAGTAAGCAGCTCACATCCATGAGCAAGCTTATTCACTTGCTTTTATGTTCACCTTCCCAGATGCTTAAAAATCAAATGCATCTTCATTTACCGCGAGACTTCTCTGGTGCATGGTTCAAGGATTCATGCATCGGGGCATCTCATTCACAATGACTGCTCCAAGAATGCCCACTCCACGTGGACGAAGGCAAATATTTCAATACTTAAGAACTGAGTTTGATTTTAGAACTTCTGGATTCTATGGCTCCATGTCCGAGGCAACCAGGAACAATGATCAAAAAATATAAGATACTTAAAATTATTGAGACTTTCCCGACTTTTCCAAAAGGGAAAATACTCAGTCCATCGTCATCATCATCATTTATTAAATAGCATATATAAGAATTAAAATTCAGTGAGTTTGCATATGGGAAAAAGAGAAAGAAATTTTAGTCAATGCTACCCAATACTCATCATTTGTCTAGTGTAAAGGAAATTCCCTTTTCACTTTTAACTAATTAAGCCACTGCCATCTAAAAAAATATATATTGATATTCAACTTCAAAGCCACTCAAGGCAGAAGAGCCCCGCATCCTGGACCAGCCCTGCATCCTGGACCAGCCCGCTGTTGATTTGATTAATGTTTCCTAATTCATAACCTCCCACGACAAAGCCTTCTGAGCCAGTATCTCAGAAGCAAAAACGGCTTCTAAGGGCTACACCGTGTGGCTGAAATTACTCATCTTGGTCAGAAAACCAGAAAACCAGTGGCAAGCTAAGCTGAAATTCAGATGCTCCCTAGCTACAAAAAAAGAAAAGGAGCTTGAAGACATAGTGAAGATTCGTACTTAATTATCATTCATTTTACACCTTACAGCCTTGAAGTCACCCAGTGAGCTTCAACAATAATATCAGGCACTCGACATAGTTCTATATGTGAGAACTATTCAAAGCACAGAATATCGCCGTGTCTATAACAATTACTCTGAAAAAGACTGCATTTGCATGAAATAAGGCGGAAAAGAAGAAAAACTAAATCGTGCTGTAATCATGCCTTTGACCTCCCGTAGATGTAGTCAATGATTCCATCTAAAACAAACACAACTACAGGCCAGGGCTGCAAGTCCAAGGGCTTCATTCACTGGGCCTCCTTCCTGTCTACCTGAGACCTGGCACCTCCTCACCTGAGGGGTGGAAG
>NW_007740465.1:15521-16351 GCF_000696425.1 Galeopterus variegatus | reverse complement strand
TACGTGTACCCAGCCCCCGGCAGCATGCTCCCACCTGCGGATACCTACCCTCAAACCGCAACCCCTTCCTGAAGACCCCACAGAGACCACAAGTGGCCACAAGATTCCCTCCCTGTGTGACCCAGATGTTCGCACTGGCCCAGCTATGAGGACAGATCAACTGGTGAAGTCGACTATGACAGTGGCAGGGGTTCCATCCTCCAGGACCCCCTGTCCCCTCCCTTCCCTCTAGATTCCTGGCACAGTCTGTGCACAGTTTTGCTCATCCTAGAGCTTCGGCCCCTGCCACTGCCCAAAGGTTATGCTCCAAATCCCTGACTTATTACATCATTCCCTGCCCCCAAGCACAAGTAATCAACTCTGCATACCCCAGCCTGTTCATTCTCTCTGCTTTGAGAAGACCCTCTGCCTTTTCTTCCGGATAAAATTCCACTTCTCCTTAAAAGCCCAGCTGAAACGTCAGCACCGTCCTTAAGCCTCCTTCATCTTCCAGGGCAGAATCATCTGCTCCCATGACACCGGGTTCATACATTGATTTAACTGACCATGTTGTTCTGAGGGATCTGGCTGTGTTCAGGCCTGTCCTACCCAGTCAGACCATAAAAAACTAAGTTGCATTTATCTTGATACCTCCCGTGCCCCGCACAATGCCTGACACACGGAGGTACGCAGCCTGTGATGGCTGCATTGTCTTAAACTCAGATATAATATTATAATAACCCACACAAAAAAGCATGGCTTTGCACAAAGCAGGCAGGATTATGGCACTCTCTGATTTTGTCAACAAGTCAACTGGGGTCAGAATGGCTCATCAACATGACCTAAGTCAA
>NW_007740465.1:12790-14292 GCF_000696425.1 Galeopterus variegatus | reverse complement strand
CACGCTTCTGGGGGGTTCATAGACTGATCACCAGTGTCAGAGAGATAAATACCTTTCATTTTATAGAGATTCACTTTATAAATCTTTCATTTTATAAAGATTCCTCCTAAAAAGAAGTTTTAGTAATACCCCAGAGAAGTCCAATGTTCTTGATCTTTAATTAAAGAAAACATTTCCCCACAGCTACTTTGAATATTCCAATTTTAAAGGGAAATTTATCATCTTGCATTGTGCTTCAAGGTGATGGAAGGAAACCTATCACCATCTTCTAATTCTTCATCTGCCTCAGGACAAAGTCAGGTCTTGGCCACTAGGGGTTGGCAGGATAACACACATTGCTTTTTAATGACACCTACCGCTTTCTTGGGGGACCTGAAAGGGTTTTATTTTTCCCTTTTGAGCCAGTAGCACTAATGGGGGTTGCAGAGTAGAAAGAGGGAACCAAGGAACCAAACTCAATTCCCAGTCTCATTAGCCATTTCTCTACGAGGATCGTCGACAGTACAAAGCGCTGGATTCTTGGTGACTATATTCAGCTCTGGACCAATAAAACCGTGGACATTTGTCAGTGTGTCTGCTTCTCTTCCACCTCCAACGCCTGCAAGTCTATGGACCCCTCCACATGGTGACGGAGACATTTATTTTCCCTCCCAGGGAGAGTCATCCTGCACCTTTGCTATCACAGTTCACCTCACTCTGGATTCGTTCCCGGACGCCCAATGTTGTGTATGGAAGATACTCAGCCTGGTCATTCATTAACAGTTTGGTGTTCCTGCTGCATCTAAAACGATGAGAAAGATTAAGAGAACAAAAGAAACCCATTTCCTTATATTCCGATATAGATGTGTTTTATTTTCCAATCAGAGTTTGCTTGTAAATCACCTTGTCTTATCTACGGGCAAAGTGTATAAACGTACCCAGGGGTAACCATTTGGTTTAGCTCTGGGGGGCTTTATGTCCCTAAATAAATTTTGAATTATAAACCAATCATTGAATCAACTGTGCTGTGAGTAGTAAGATGGCCAGACCTTTATGTAAGAAAACGGGAGAGAAGAATGAGATTAGAGACTTTAAAGAGAACACTTCTGCAAGGGACCAACTTAACTCAATAAAAGCTCGGAGGTACAAGGCTGACAGCCTGTGACGTGGGACTCCATCTGCTTTTGCACCTCTGCACCTCTGCTTTTTGTCACACTGCTCCTGCCCTGCTGTGGAAGACCCTCCTCCAGTGAGTCCATGCTCTGGCAGTTCTGCCCAACCTGACAGCACCGTTAAGGGTGAGAAAGCAGAACGTTCTAATTCATGGTGTTAAGGGCTGAATTGTGTCCACCCAAAAAGATACGTTGAAGTTCTAATGCCTGGTACCTCAGAATGTAACCTTATTTGGAAACAGGGTCCCTTGTTATGGCAGCCATAGCAAACTAATATGCATGGCTTCTTCTTCCTTGATTGAGCAGAAACAGTACAAGCTGTTTGCAGAATCCACCCCAATCTGGCCAGCC
>NW_007740465.1:6785-12738 GCF_000696425.1 Galeopterus variegatus | reverse complement strand
AAGATACGTTGAAGTTCTAATGCCTGGTACCTCAGAATGTAACCTTATTTGGAAACAGGGTCCCTTGTTATGGCAGCCATAGCAAACTAATATGCATGGCTTCTTCTTCCTTGATTGAGCAGAAACAGTACAAGCTGTTTGCAGAATCCACCCCAATCTGGCCAGCCCTGCATGACACCCAGCTCCATCTGGGCAGTGAGAAGCGACGCCCGGGGTGGCAAGCCCACCCTGCACACACCCAGCCAGAATTACGGCGTTGGCATTGAAAGAGACATTCCTCAAGGTTGAAGGAGAACAGGAGTTTTCTTTTTTGTGTAATGAGAAAATTAAAGGAATCACGATTTTCTTTTTCCTTCCATTTCCATAAGCTGAGGAGTTACCTTATGTGGGAAAGGTTAGGAACAGTCTATCGGTTTCGCAGAACTGCCATAGCAAAGTCCCACAAGCTGGGTGGCTCGACAGAGACTTATTTTCTCAAGTCTGGAGCCCAGAATTCTGAGATCAAGGTGTGGCAGGGTTGGTTCCTTCTGGGGCCACTCTCCTTGGCTTGTATGTGGCTGTCTTCATGTTCACAGGGCATTTTCCCTGAATGCTTGCAAATTCCTTGCATGTGTGTCTGTGTCCAAATTTCCTTTTTCCAGGGACGCCTGCTGTTCTGGATACGGCCTGACCTCACCTTAAGCTGCTAATGATCCTACCTCCAAATCAGGTCCCATTCTGAGGTGCAGAGGGTTGGGACCCCAACTATCTCTTTTGAGGAAACCCAATTCAGCCCATAACAAACAGTGACATTGACTATTTAACGTATAAAGCCCAACTTGTGGCAACAACTTACAACATTAGAGACAGGACAAAGGGGGCTTGCGGGTCCCTGGAACACTAGCGCCTGCGCCCCCGGGAACAAGACCACGCCCAGGCTGTCCTACAAGCACCGTTCCTAAAGGACATATTTGGCTCAAGGATTGCTGGATCTAAATATTTTCCATACATTTTGGGCATTTCACGCATTTCTTCCTTTTATAAAGCGTCTGTCAGTGTCTGTGACTTTTCGCATTTAAAATCTATTCTGGCCAGTGGGCAGTTGGCTATGTGTGTGGGACGCAGGACCGTCAGAGTGGGCATTCACTGCTGCTCCGAATTAACACCTAAGGAGGAAAAATGCTCATAGAATTTCATCAGGGAAACAAAAGGCAAAGAATTCTACAGGGTCATAAAGAGCTTTAGTGGTGGAGACCTGAGTCGTCTGAATCAGACTGCTCTGCTCACATTCTAAAGTAAAGCAGTACAAAGCATCCTGGGCTTAAGGTAAGTAGCAGGTACTTAAATGCCTACCACTCTTTCTCTTTATTGCTCAAATCTTGCCTCAACATTTGCTCTTTCCTCTAGTTTGTTATACTTATGTAGCTATGCTTAAAGCTTACATCTTTTTTTTTTTTTTGTCTTTTTGTCTTTTTCCGTGTCCGGTAACGGATCACAACCCTCAGTGTTGCCCCCTTACCGGACCCTGGG
Organism: Galeopterus variegatus; assembly: GCF_000696425.1. Classification (NCBI taxonomy): domain Eukaryota; kingdom Metazoa; phylum Chordata; class Mammalia; order Dermoptera; family Cynocephalidae; genus Galeopterus; species Galeopterus variegatus. Next base: position 11,229 of record NW_007740465.1, on the reverse strand, counting down.
CTTAAGGTAAGTAGCAGGTACTTAAATGCCTACCACTCTTTCTCTTTATTGCTCAAATCTTGCCTCAACATTTGCTCTTGCCTCTAGTTTGTTATACTTATGTAGCTATGCTTAAAGCTTACATCTTTTTAAACCCATTTTCTCCTTTTCCATCAATGCTGACTCTTATCACTAACTTGTTTATCCTCCAAGTTTCCTAGCCACTCAGATCTCAGCTCTCTTCCTCCACAATTAGTCTTGTTTGTGACTTCTTCCTTATGAATATTTGAGGACCAGTGTCAAAAATTTATAGCCTCAGCCCAATTATTTGTAACCAGATCCCCTAGACACAGCATTACGGGAAGCCACAGGGCTCCAGGGCACTCCAGCTCATACCAAGGCCTTCTGCAGAAAGCTGGAGGAAATTATTTGGTGACGTTTCACATTTATATCTGCTCTCTCTACTTGGACTGGACATCTGCACCTCATGTTGTTCCAAGTGAAAGAAACAGCTGCAGGACAAGTCACGACACATGAGCCTTGGGGGGGGGGGGGACCCAGCCTGTCCTTGTGCTCCCATCAGCAAGGCACTTCGATGCTTCTCTTCTCTTGTGCACCTTCCATGCACAAAGGCTGCCCTGGGATCCCAACACGTCCAGAGACTGCCGCAGCACGCAGGGTGATGCACTGGGGGACAGCATCCCAGACGGGTGAGGGCTGGGGGTCAAAGAGTTCTACTTCTGCCACTACAAAACGCCAGGGTGGCTCAGAGGAGTCACTTAACTTCCCTGAGCTCAGAGGGAAGAAGGTTAAAGGGTTGAGTTCAGAGCCTCAGAGTTTAGGGTGGCGGTTCCCAACTAGGGGTGACTATGCCCCCCATGGAGAGATTTTTGGTTGTCACAGTGGAGAAGGGAAGGCAGCGTGCTTCCGGCATATGCTTGCTGGATCATTCTTCGCTGTGGGGGCTGCCTGTGCACTGTAGGAAGCTGAACAGCAACCCCCACCTCATCCCACTGGTCGCCAGTAGTGCCCCTCCCGCAAGCTGTGACACCAAAAATATCTCCAGACACTGCCAAATGTCCCCTGGGGATCAAAACAGCTCCCCCGGTGAAACTCGCCCAACCTACTGATCAAGGCAAATGGCCGACTCTGCAGACACCCAGATTTAGAAGAACTGGCCCATGTGACAGTTAATTATAAACATTCTTATCTTGCTTACTAGACTTACTGGAGGGAAGGAGCCAAATCGGAACCATCTTCAGTTCAGCACTGTCATGTGTTTTTAATAGACTTCACATCTACTCTCCATCGACAAAGCCACATTTGTCTTCAGTGTCCTCCCACATCAGCGAGGCAGCAGTGTGGTCCCAAGGGTAGGCTAAATGATCTCCCTGTGCTTTTATTTACAAAATAATTAATTTTGCTTAGACCAGGTGGGTGCTGAAATGCTACAAAGTCTAAACGAAGTGGGGAGGACACTTGCTTTTACAGACTGTCTGTGTTATTTTGATTTTCAGCTCTCCTTAAGTTAAATGCCTTCATGGAAACAATTAGAAAATTAAAATACATCACCAGATACTCCAGGAATGACATCTCTCTCACACTCACTGCATGATCTCGTGGTATATTATTTTAAATGTATCACAGTACGATGCTCAATTTTATTCCCCACATTTGGATGTGTACAATGTTGTTGCCAAAATCTCAGCTGGGAAATCTGGCACCTTGTTGAACTCACGCTAGTGACAAACCAAGCCAGGATACTGGTCCACTTAAAAAGAAAAATAACTTCAATCTACAAGCTGTGCTGGTTGCAAGGAGGGATTTTCATTCTGGACACACCCTGAGGATTCAAGTCATGGTTAAGGATTCCCTTTCATCTCCATCCCCATCTTCCTAAAAGCCAGCAAGACAAGAAAGGAAGAAGCCCACCATGCCTTCAGGAGCCACCACAGCAGCGACTCTGAGAAGGGAAGCATTTAGTATGTGAATCTTCTAAACTGAAAAACCCGAGACAAAATCCGCATTTGGGCAAGGACGTATTTACATTTCAACCATGCAATAATTAGTTTCCTCTTATCAGCAGGTAGTTAGCCACCAGGAGTCAACAGGCAATACTGTGATTTAGCCTGATTATTGGCTAGAAAATCTTCACTCTTTGAGTTCCTGGACCATTTCCCAGCTGCACATGGCCCCGGGCGAGCCACGTCTTTGACAGCATCTGCTTCATCTGTCAGATCGGGCCAAGAATCACCAAAGCCCTCCAAGGGCAGAGGGAAGAGTCCACCTGGCAGCGTTCTGGAGACCAACCTGCCAGCCGCAAACCTGTCCTCCTGAGCAGGAGCAGACGCCCCTCACCATTGCACCACACTGCCAGCGGGATGTTTACTCTGCGGGGGGGTTCTGAGACGTAATTGCTATCACCCATCAAAAGAAAAAAGCCAACACAAAGGTGAGAAGGGACAGTGTCTCAAGTGAGAGCAGAGGGAAGGCGTTCACCTGCCATTCTGTCTTGTTTTCCCTCAACACAGATACATCATCAAATCAAAAGCTGGGACGCCTTCGACGTTCTTGATATTATTGTAACTTTATTTTAGAAAGCTCTGAAACCCTGACGTTTCCATACTGATAGGTGACAGTGGGGAGAAAGAAATGTACATTTTGAAACCTCAAAGGCTGCTACATGAGAGAGTATGACACTACAGAGACACATGCAAACTGTGGCACTTGAAGGGATGCGGAGGGGGAGAAGCCGGGAAGGATATGGGGACATACTAGTAATTCAAGATGGAAAAACAAAGTAAACCCATTCAAGGTACTACTGCCTAATGATCCTAAGCAGAGATCTTTTCTTTTCTAAATCAGGACGAGGGGAAATTAAAAACCATTTAAAACAGCAACTCAATTTATCTCCCTCCTATGTTCTGTAAAATATTCGGTGAAAGACTTTTTTGCTAGAAGACAATGCAAGGCTCTCTTGTGGCTAAAACCTATCTCTCGTGAATTCTCAAGATGCTGGTTTCCAAAGTGATTCTCATCCTGCCTGGGCAACGAAGATGCCAACAAAGGTGGCCAGGGGATAAGTTCCTATAAATTACAGTTCTTATTTTAAAAAGAGCATGAAACCAAGATGAGGGAGAGCAATGTCAATTTGGAAAAGCTCCACAGAGAAATTTTCCCAAGGCCAAGTACTATTCATACCAATCCTATCAAATTTCTTCCTATTTAATCCTTCTAGAAATTCCCGAGAATTAAGACATATTTTTCTCCACCTAAAAAATGCCTGCACACAATTATTTTCCTTTTAATATAAAGATACCTAGAACTGAGAAAGTTATTACAATGTTATGCACCAATGTAAAAAATTGTTTAGAGTGTTTTCTCAGGAATCTCAAACAAGTTCATGCTGGGAGAATGCCATTTTTTACAAAAAAATTTAATTCACTCCGGTGCATTAGGGGCTCTCTATGTGCAACGTACAATAAGACCACCTTTTTGAAAACTACACCTTAGGAGATGCATTTATTTCTTCAAATAACCATGTGCCACAGCATCTCTCTGCATCCCCTTTTAAAACCACTTCTTGTGTTGATCCCAGGCCCGTAACTGAGTTGTGTGGAATTTTAGCTCCATCGGGCATCACCAAGATGGGCTGCAAGGGCTGGTGGGAAGCTCCCAGGACTGAGCCAAGGTGGGGACTGAGGGTGATGGGAGGGTGGGCACGAGGAAGGCAATGGGTTCCAGGCAGAGCGTAGAGAGCACTAACATTTATAGAGCAAATGTATTTCACAGGGCCTAGCCTCCAAAGCCCTGTAGTTTCAGGTTTAGCCTAACTTTTTAAAATTACACATAGAAATGTTAAGCTTGCAAAAGACAGGAAAATTTCCCTGGGCTAAAGTCTCTGATGTAGATAAAGAATTGTACAGCAAAATTGCTGGCTCAAGGACAGACATCCTTGGTGCATTTTAACCTACTGATTGATATGTTAAGAAAGTTGCTTGATTGTTATGTAAATATGCAAAGAAAGGGGAAAGAAAGTGCTAAGAACAAACTTTTGTTGGTGGACCTACTTAACCTTTTGCAAACTGCATTATGGAATGTCATGTTGTTATTTCACTGATGTTACCAGCCTCTATTGTTAAACTATACTTAGCCATAACTCCACCTATGTTCTTTTTCTGTAACTTTCTGGCCTGGAGAATAAATACTGAGAAAAAAAACCCAGTTTGGTGTTAATTTTCCAAGGAAGAATGCCTCTCTCTTGAGGGTTCCTGGAAATTAACCCCTTCAGGGCTTCTCACTGCTCAGAGGAAATGGGCTTTGAGTCATCCTCTGTGTCTCTGTCGCCCAGGGGGGAGAAGTCACAAAGAGAGTGTAACAGCAGGGTATGGATGCATGTGGGAAGGAGGGAGGGTGGGGGAGAGCCTGAGTGTGGGGGGTGGGGGGTGCACAAAAATAAAGGGGG
>NW_007740465.1:0-5785 GCF_000696425.1 Galeopterus variegatus | reverse complement strand
GCTCACTGGCTGAGCAAGGTGTGGGCGCAACACCGAGGGTTGCGATCCCGTTGCCGGTCCCGGTCCGGTACGGGCGCGACACTGAGGGTTGCGATCTGTTGCCGGTCACGAAAAAAGACAAAAAGGAAAAAAAAAAAAAGGCACTTGATAACATATACAGAGAAATATGAAACCACTTTTACCTAAAAATTCCTCGAGGAAGGAAAGACAAAAAGTAGATACAGGGAAAAAGATGTGAATCCCTTTCAGTTGAAGTAAGTATACCATGAAGAGACAAACCCACATGAAGATACCGATCCCTGTACCAATCTGTTACTTTAATTAGTTTATGGCCATTACTGACCACAGTTCCTGACTCATAAGACAATCTCAGTAAATGGTGGCTGCAAAAACAGCTGGATGGACAGATGGATGGATGAATGGACAGACAGGTGGACAGATGGACAGACAGAAGGACAGATGGATGATGGACGTCTGGACAGACGGACAGATGGGTGGATGGATGGGTGTAGGATGGATGGATGGAGAAGCAGATGGATGATGGATGGATGGACAAACAGATGATGGATGAATGAATGATCGATGGATGGACAGATGGATGATGGATGATAGACAGACAGATGATGGATGGATGATGGCTGGATGGACAGATAGATGGATGATGGATGGATGGATGGACAGATGGATGGATGAATGGACAGATGGATGATGGATGGATGCATGGATGGATGGATGATGGATGGATGCATGGATGGATGGATGATGGATGGATGGGAAGACAGACAGATGATGGATGGATGGATGGATGGATGGATGGATGGATGGATGGATGACGGATGGCTGGATGAGTGGATGGAGGATGGATGGATGGATGGATGAATGGAGGGTGGATGGATGGATGGTGGATGGGTGGATGGGTGGATGGATGGATGGATGACGGATGGCTGGATGAGTGGATGGAGGATGGACGGATGGAGGATGAATGGAGGGTGGATGGATGGATGGTGGATGGATGGATTATTTTACTTGGTTTGACTCAGCCACATGGGAGCAATTCCATTACCACAGCAACAAAGAGACAAAGGACCCAGTCCCCATGACCATCTCTTCACAGTCAGATGTGAAAACAAGCAACGTGCCTTAAAATGCACAAAGTAAACATCTTTTCCATGAGGCACATGGTACAACATGTAAAATAGATAAACTGGTGAGCATGTGGCCTCCCACGCCCCAATTCAGGCAGCCTACTTTACACCACTATGTGACCACACAATGGAGTATTATCCAGCCATAAAAAGAGATGAGATTTTGGCATAAGCCACAACATGGATGGACCTTGAAAACATTATGCTTAGGGAAATATGCCAGGCACGGAAGGGCAAATGTTGTATGACTCCACTTACATGAGGTACCTAGGACAGGCAAGTAGAGACAGAAAGCAGAATAAAGGTTACCAGGAACTGAGGATGAACAGGGGATGGTGGAAGGGTGGGTTACTGATTAAGGATGACCGAGTTTTTTGGGGGGATGATAAAAAAGTTTTAGGTATAGTAGTGGTGATGGTCATAAAACATTGTGAATGCATTTAATTCCCCTCAGTTCTACACTTTCAAATGAATTATGTTGCATATGTTACCACAGTAAAAAAAAAAAGAATGGAATATGTGATCAGACACAATAGTTTTAGTGATAATTTGGTAATCTCTTTAACCTGCTATAAAAATAATAACCCAGAGGCTAAGATTTTCGTAACTACCAACAGCTGCAATAGGTGTAAAGCCTCAAGTGTGAAAAGCCCCAGCTACACTACCAGGAGATGTGCCATGATGCTGCTTCTTTAAAACGCCATTTAGTAAGTGCTGGGGGAAAAGGCCAACAACTCACGCAGTGAACGGAGTGGAGAAATGGAAATAAGTGAAAGATGAGGATACAGAGCAGTCAGCAATAATAAACATCAAGAAGTCGAAAATCATTAAGTAAAAAGCAGAACTAGAAGGCAGGAACAGGAGCCAACCTTAAGAAAAAAATAACAGCGACAGATAAGAAAATTTAAATTGTTTAAGGGATTGAGCAACGAATGCATTTGTCTCATAGAACATTGAGTTTATATCTGGATTCAAAATAGTGTACATTACAAAAATAAAATCAAGGCTGTACTTCAGGTGACCAGATGGCTTTGTTTTATTCATTAATAAATGAGCAGGCTAGCTCCCAGCCCATGTCCATGCCAGCTCTTACCTCCTGTCCCCTGGGTATTTTCCTCTGTCCCAGCTGCACTGAGGACCATTTTCTACATGTGCCCCATGAGTGCACACAGCCCTCTTAGCCCAAGATGCCTTCCTCCTCTGGACTCCAGCAATCTCCTCTTCATGACACACATGCACTGGCTCAGCTGCCCCCGCCTGTGCTCCAGGAGCAGCCCTTCCTCTGCCCAAGTAGATGGCCCCAGGCAAGGAGCAGGGCTCTGCTCTTCTCCATGAGATGTCTGATGACTGGCTGATCACACACACACACACACACACACACACACACACACACACACACACCCTGAATTGCAATAACCAGCATAAAGCAGTCATAAACCATCCTTCCACAAATAAATACATTGCAGAATAACAAGGACTTCAAATACATTTAAACATATCAACAGTGTGAAAATAAACATAGGAGACCACATAAATAATCTGGACAAGGATATACAGCATTGCATCTGAGAAAAGAAAGGTGGACAGGACAGCAGGCTGTGCAACTGAACGATCCCTTCTGCTTTATAAAATGAGGACGGAAGACAACGTCACCCAGCTGGCACACTGTCTGCTGAAGCTCCAGACCCCATGCTACGTGCTTTCCATGGAGAACTGTGCTTCATCCTCACACAAAGGGTAAAACATTTTGACCCTCAGACAGAGCACAAAAGTGAGGCTTAACACTTGGATCTTTTGCTCCAGGTCACAAGGAATAAGCAGGAACTGCCCCTAGCAGTAGAGGCTGGGGTGGCCCAGCCCAACATTGGCCCTCCCTCCTGGCTCTGGGGTCTGTCCTGGGTCGTCCCTGGTACACTGATGATGGGTCACGACTTCTCCATTACTCCCCTCCTCATAACACCCACACCCCATCATGATTCGGGGGTAGTCCTGCACCCCTGGAGCACTTGTCCCCTGCCCTGTGGGACAAGACAATCAAGATGCAAACAGTTCCATCTCCTCAGTGGTTTCTTTCCAGACTTATGAAGAATGAAAAGCAGCCCCCACCCTCCAGGGAGATGGAGGGCAAGTCTAAAGATCAAATGGAATGGTACACAGCAGTGACCTAGCTCCGGAATACCCTTGACAGCTCTACTCATGCAAAAGCAAAAAACAAACAACAAATGCATTTAGAAAATGCTGTATTTTGAACACATGTGGGCTTCCTTTTAAAAGGAGGAGCATCACAAAATGATAATTTCCTGAAACACTTACTTTCAAATGTTCAGAACTCAAATGCCAAACTAGTCCTCAAGGAAATATGGTCTTCACTACAGAAATTCATTTTGATGCACGTTCTTTACAAAGAAACGAAGCTGCAAGAAGTTATGTTGATGCCCATCACAAAGTTATAAATCACACAAAGTCATATGAATTGATTCCACTTAAAAGACCTTTTTATTTTAAAATAATTTTAAGTCTTACAAAAAGTTGCAAAGAGAGCCCAAAGTTTCCAGACAACCACCACCCGGCTTCTGCTGACGTCAACATCTTATGCAAACATAGCAATTAGCAAAACGAGGAACTCAATCCAGGACAATTAGGTAAACTACAGACCGTACTCAAACTGTACAGGTTTCTCCTTCACGTCCTTTTTCTCTCCCAGGATCCCACACTCCACACAGTCATCACATCATGTCTCCTCAATCTCCTTTGATCTGTGACTCTTCCCATTTTTTCCTTGTGATTCATGGTGCTCTCAACAAGTATGCAAGTTACTTGGCAGAATGCCTTGTGGTTAGGTTTGCCTGATTTTCCCCATGATTATATTCAGGTTATGCCTTTTTGGCAGGAACCATAGAAATGATGCTGAGTCCTTCCCAGAACATCACACGATGTCATGCCTTCTTACCAATGACACTAGCCTTGATCACTTGGCCAACGTGATATCTCCTGGGTTTCTTCACGAGAAGTCAGCACTTTTGTCCCTTTTGTAATTAATAAATATCTTGGAGGAGATACTCTAAGCTTATGCTAATATTATGTCATGGTTCCTAAATGTTATGGATACAAAAATGAACATATGTCTCAGTGTATAACTTAATGTTTAGTTCTACTTGTATCTGATTGATCTTGGACGTGACCAGCGCCATTTTACACACAATAAGCACAAAATAGCCACCAGCCATTCCCTTATGAGAAACCTTGTGGTTTCTGAGAAATAGAAACACCTCTACTTCTGCATGGGTGCAAAATTCCACCTGGTTGCATCCACCAGCCTTATCTTCCACTCCGGCACCAAACCCCTCCCTGATTACGTCAGCCTTCCCTGAAGTCTATATAAGCTCTCCCACCCCAGGCCTGGTGCTGCCCTCCATTTTGAGCGCAGACAGCAGATTTTCTTCCTTTAATAAAGCTTGATCAGTACCAGGCATTTTGGCTCACTTTCTTTCAGTATCCTATTCAGAAGGAAAACTCCCAAGAAGAAATGTTCCATTTCCTAAAAGAACTCCTGAGCTCAAATCATGGATTAAAAGTTAACCAAGAGCAGGCACAACTTTTACAAATATCGAGGGATTTGTGTGTGAGCAGGTGCCCAGGCAGCACGCAGCAAGAAAGCCAGTTCCAACTGGAAGGCTTGGTCCATGCAACAACGTGTAATAAGCCAAAAGACGTTCCTAATCAACACTGGGTTTTGTGTAATCTTTATCCTGGCTATATAAACAAAAGTTCTCTTAGAATATCTATTTTGTGGCCCTACCTTGGAAACTCCACAAAGCCTGGCAGATCCTAACACGCTCACGGCCAGGATTTGGCCCAGCCCGGCCGAGTGCACGCCGATCAGAGAGGTGCCCAGCTGAAGAAGCCCAAGATCCATGGAGACCAAGTGCCCTGAGGTGCCAGCGCACAACCCAGCAGGTAGGCCTCGCCACTGCCCGACTCCATACCCAGCCCAGCCGAGTGCATGCTGAACAGAGAGCCACTCAAGACCCAAGGCGACCACGCATCCGAGGCACTAGTGGGCAAGTGAGCAGACACTGATGCAGCCATAACAAACTGGCAGCACCAGCAGGATCCTAGCCAGACAATAGTGTCAAACCACTGGACCATGAAATCCCCTGCCACAATGACTAAACATCAAAGGAAAGATTCCAGAAATATGAAAAATCAAGAAAGTACACCACCAAAGGGAAATAATTCTGAATGTTCTAGATCCTATACAAGAAGCCCTTGAAATGTCTAACAAGGAATTTCGAGTGATAATTCTAAGGAAACTAAAACGAGATAGGAAATTCATAAGGAAACTAAATGAGATACAAGAAAACTCAGCTAGAAAACACAATGAAATGAGGAAAGGTATACAAGACCTGAAAGAAGAAATGTACAAGGAAATCAATGCCCTGAAAAAGAATGTAGTAGAGCTTGCCAACCTGAAGAATTCATTCAAAAAAATTAAAAACACAACACAGAGTTTAACCAGTAGGCTTGTAGAAGCAGAAGAGAGAACTTCTGACCTTGAAGATGGGCTGTTTGAAATAACACAGGCAGACCAAAAAAAGAAAAAGAAAAAAAGAATTAAAAACATTGAAGAAAATCTAAGA
>NW_007740464.1:35602-36073 GCF_000696425.1 Galeopterus variegatus | reverse complement strand
TGTTGGAGCACCCAGATTCATAAAACAAACTCTATTAGACCTAAAGAAGGAAATAGACACTTATACCATAATACCAGGGGACCTGAACACCCAACTGTCAATATTGGACAGATCATCTAGGCAAAGAATCAGCAGAGAAACACAAGATCTTAACAATACTTTAGACCAATTGGACATGGCAGATATCTACAGAACATTCCATCCAACAACCTCAGAATATTCATTCTTCTCATCAGCACATGGATCATTCTCCAGGATAGATCACATATTAGGACACAAATCAAGTCTAAACAAATTAAAAAAAATTGGAATTATCCCATGTATTTTCTTAGACCACAATGGATTAAAACTAGAAATCAATAACAAACGAAACTCTGGAAACTATACAAACACATGGAAAGTAAACAGCGTTCTACTTAACGACACATGGGTCCAAGAAGAAATCAAGCAGGAAATAAAAAAATTTATTGA
>NW_007740464.1:29620-29991 GCF_000696425.1 Galeopterus variegatus | reverse complement strand
AACAGAAAGGACATTGTTGGGTGGGAGGGAGGTGAGGGAGGAGGGAGGGGGGTTTCAGTAATGGGCCACAATAATCAACCTCACTGTATATCAACAAAATAAAATTAAGAAAAAAAAACAAAAACAAAGAAAGAGTTGGTGATGGTCTCAGAACCATATATCATAGAGTTGAAAGAGACCTCAAGATGTCATCGTAAGCCACCCGCTTTAGGGCAACTAAGCTGTTGTTATTTCCATTTTACAGATGAAATAATTGAAGAGAATTTCAATGACCTAATATAGATTACACATTTGGTTAGTAATACCCCCCCCCAATATTATATATATATATATATATATATATATGTATGTATGTATGTGTGTGTGTATAT
>NW_007740464.1:21377-29036 GCF_000696425.1 Galeopterus variegatus | reverse complement strand
TATATATATATATATATATATATACCATAACTGTAGGGGGAAATTCTACTTCCCAAGATGGTAGAGTGTTGGAAAAGAAAGAAAAAAGTCCTCTGTTTATGGAAGATGTTTATTTGCTAATGTATTTTCCTTAGCCCTGGGCAGAATGAAATATACAGAGTTTCTCTTTGCTTTCATTTAAATGCAGAGCATGTCATGTTTCCTGCTAGTTGCAGGTGACTTTTTTTTTTTGTTTAATTTGACAGGAGCATGGGGAAGAAGGCTACTCATCAATGGCTATTTGAAGTTTAGTGATTGTCTAGAAAGGAAGAAAAAAAACCCACCCCAATGTTATTTTTCAGCAATGAATATTTTTCACTCTGCTAAGAAATTACTGCAACTTGATACATGAAATCCAAGGCATAGATAAGTGTGATCTTGAAAAACTGTCTTTTGTTAGCTTGATGGTAACCAAAAAGAAAAAAAAATCATGTCAATGTTATAGGCATTTTCCCAAGATTAACAGGAAATTAGCCCATCTGGCAGGGAACTGCCCAGCATGTGCTCTGCATTGTTGGAAGGGAAAAATTGAAGCTGACACTGAAAGTGATGGGGCGACCATTCTGCCCACTGGGCAAGGCAAATTAGGATTGTCACTTCTTGAAAGAAAATAATTTCAAATAATTTTAAATTTAAGTTACACATTCTGACATGTAAAATTCTGCCTCTTTATAAAAGGTATGCAATTACCCAATTTATGGTCTTTTTTTGTTTTCGAGAAGAACCCATTTGTCTTCTATGTCATATTTAACAAGTTTGAATAACCATATTTTTCTTAAAGTTTTCATTTACCGATAAAAATACTGGATACAAATCTCTGCACATAACTGCAGCTTTTGAAAACTTCCATACAAATTACTCTCTTTCAGGGTCTCTGTATAATCTGTCATTCTCCAGGGAGGACATCATAATGTCACGGACCTCATACCCTCCAACCTTAGAGCAGGCGTGAGTGACAGCGAGAAACTCTGGGGTGGCCGATATACTTCTTGGGTATGAAGATCAAGTACACAGTGTTCCCTCTTGGCTTTCAGGATACTTTACGGAGTATGAGCATGTGGATGAGTGGGAGCAAGAGCAATTTTTGTGTAGTTTTGCCAAGTGGAGTCCTGAGAGGAAGACACCCATGGTGCCAGCTGGACCTTGGCTCATGGGAGAGCAGTAACAAACAGACACCTTCCACAGACACGGGCCTGAGCAGCACCCCTCAATATCACCAGCTCCCAGCAGGGTGCCCTGAACTCCCAGTGGTGCCTAGGCATGAAAATGTCTCACGAACTCTTGTCTATCCTGTGTCACACGACCAGCTCTGTGCCTTCTGGAGATGATGCTATCTGAGACAGTCTTAAGCGTTTTCATTCCAAATTAGAGATAACTGGTAGATGCTGCTATGCTGCTAGAGAAGCTGACTTTAGAAAGCCTCCTCACTACAGTAAAGATGCAGCCGGGGACACACGTATTATTAGCAATGGAACCTGGTTCCATTGGTGGGGGCATTTGTTTTGTTTTTGAGACAGAAAGAGGAATGAAAATATTCCATTCACCTTTTGTAACTTAAGAGTATTTAAAATAAACAAAATGAAAAGTTTAAATGAATTTTGTATCCACACTGTGATCAGTTAAGGGTGACAGAAGAGAGCAGTAATGGAAGGGAGAGATGAAGAGAGAAGGACAGAGAGAAAGAGTGAACAGACAAAGAGGACACTCGGCACGGGCTGATGGAGAGGAAGCCAAACACACACATAGTGGGACTGTCGGAATTTATTGTTTTAAAAAACAAAAACTGGTTCAATTTAGGCCTGACTCTCAAAGCACAGAGGTTGCAAAAGTCTTCTCTCTCCAGCGTTGAAACATAGAAATGATTCTAACCGGCCTTGGGAGCTGCAGCATCGCTGGTAGAAAACTCCCAAAACTGTGCCTTTCTGCAACACCCAGCATGAGTGTTGCCAGCTTGAGAAACTCTCAAATGGTCTGGAATCAAAGGAGGAGCTGTGCCAGCTGCAGGATGGTTGGTGTCAGAATGTACAAGGTGCTCAAATAACATTTGAACAAATGACCAGAAGGATGCTTTTAATGACTTTTTGTTAATAAAAAGTTAGAATGCTTAGCCTTTGGCACAGTACCACTGTCAAGAGACAAAATTACAACAAATTTAATTTAAAGATCTTAATTGGCTTTTATCTGCTGTTCTGTTTTATAGAATGAGTGTTCTGATGAGCCCAGCAGGCGAGGCTAGCTTTATGGGCAGAAAAGGGCTGAGGAAAGCAGAAACAGAACAGGAAGCAGATCAGTTGTTTCCGAGTTACTTTTCTCGTAAAGGTTAAAGATGAGGGTGCTTCCTCATCATGCTGCCTAAAACTGGCCTGTTTGGGGGTTTGGCTCTTATCTCTCTCTCTCCCCCGACTTCTCGGAATGTCAGGTAAAGATCTTAGTTTTGACTTGGTGACTCCATTTCAGTTTGATCTGTTGGGCCTAGTGCAGGAGCTCAGTCCACAACAGTGGCCTCCTGTAAAAGTTATTCAACACTACTAAATAGTACTAGCAAATAGATGTAAAGAAATTTCTGTGGGTGAAAGTAAGATCATTTCTTTTTTCAAGTGGCCTCTACGTTATTTTTAAAGCTCCTCCAGAGGCTCCAACTCCTGCACATAGATCAGGAAGCCACACGTTGCTTGACTCTCCCAGAGCTCAAGCAGAATGTCAGGCCCGGGTTCCCTGGAAACAAGGACCAAACACCATCGTTCATCTACGGAAAGACTGTTTTTAGATCCTGGAGAAGCATTCCTAGGATCAGGTTGGGTCTGGGTATGGGATTTCAGGAAGGTGGGAGGCTCCTGGAATGTTCCCTGGTGCTGACCTCCCTCTGGTCCTGCCTCTTGACCAGCCCAAGTGTTCAGTTTGCAATTCCATGTTCAAACTAGAACACCTGCCCTTCCCTTCTCCACAACACCCTCTCCCATACTGAGGTCCGGAATCATCTAGTCCTTTAGTGTAAGACCTGNCAAGCAGAATGTCAGGCCCGGGTTCCCTGGAAACAAGGACCAAACACCATCGTTCATCTACGCAAAGACTGTTTTTAGATCCTGGAGAAGCATTTCTAGGATCAGGTTGGGTCTGGGTATGGGATTTCAGGAAGGTGGGAGGCTCCTGGAATGTTCCCTGGTGCTGACATCCCTCTGGTCCTGCCTCTTGACCAGCCCAAGTGTTCAGTCTGCAATTCCATGTTCAAACTAGAACACCTGCCCTTCCCTTTTCCACAACACCCTCTCCCATACTGAGGTCCGGAATCATCTAGTCCTTTAGTGTAAGACCTGGACTGATAGTAGAGTATCGCTGTCAGCTCCTGCTGAGGGAAACTGAGCACAGGCTTTGCAGAGGAGCTGGAGAGAGCGGGTGGAGGGCACCGGAGGCAGGTCTCCCACAAGCATATTTTGCCCGCTCCCCTTTCCACTGCACCTCTGCAGTTCAGCCCAGCCTTTGCAGGGAACAGGGACAGAGTGACTGTTTCCAAGGAGGACCACAAGCAATCAGAACAGCGTGCCTCCTGTGTCCGTCCCCTGGACTCTATCCTTGCCACCACCCTTCAAGACCCGTCCACAGTAATATAAAGAGGCATATGGAACAGGCAGACGTCTGGACGGCGGATCAGAAGCAGCAGCTCTGTAGGTTTGGGGTCTGGTGGGACTAGGGAGAGGGTGAGAGATAGCAGCGAGTGGCTCAGGAGCTTTAAGGAGGACCCAGGAAGAAGGAAGAGCAGGGTAAGGCAGCAGGGGAGACTGCCCCGGATGTGGAGATGCAGCTGGGATGTAGGATTTGGAGGAAACACACCTGCTTCTATTATTGCCTCCCGCCTGCCGGCTGGTGGGGGATGCAACTAACCTCTCGGCATCTCAGCCCTGTAAAATGGGGATAATGATCCAGCCACTTAGCCAGCTCACCAAGCCACTGATGGTCACACAGTCCTTTAAAATTGCCAAGGGCAATGTTGTACCAACCAGGATGTTTCTCTAGTGGTAACAGCTCCAAGAGAGCAGTGGGTTTGCAGATGAAGTATGCTGTTTCCTATCTGACAGGGGGATGTTTCGAGTTACAGTGCAAAAAATAGAAGGGTTGGAAGGGAGAGAGGGCATCGCTGCGGAAGGCCAGGCAGCGCTGGACACCTGGTGGGTTGTGTCTGTCTCTCTGCACTTATTTCCTGATTAGCATTCTAATGCGCCTCTGCTAGTGGTGGCCCAGGGGATCAGATTAATCAAAGTGGAAAGCATTTCTTTTTCAACTGCAATTACAACCATTATTTACGTTATTGAAATTAATCAGATTTTAGATGTTTTATTTTCCATGCTGTGGAAGACCTTCCTTAATCTTCATTTTGGGTCCTCGTTGCAAAGAAGAGCTATTGAAAAGGTCGTGATACTGCGACTCAGAAGAAAGGAACAGAGCTGAGTAATTGAGAAAATGCCTCCTCTTGAAATGGATATAGCGCCGGGAATAGAAGCTACAGAAAGGTTTAAAAATTGTATAACAAGGGAGTTTAACAAACTATCCACAGTGACAGAGAAGGGATGGACAGACAGCTCAGGAAGTATGAGAAGGGGTGAGAGAGTTAACAGAAGGTACACGCGGGATTGTGCACGAAACCGAATTACTGAAGTAAATGCAAAACAAAAGAAAGTCTCACAGAATGTGAGAAAGGGGAAGAGAAATCAAGATAAGAGAAGAGGAGAAAAAAGAAAGACCTGGCAGACCAGTCCCGGAGATGCCATCTACGCCTAACAGGAATACATGAAACAGAGGACAGGGCAAGTGGAGCTGAAGCAGTCAGTCACTAAGGAGCTGACTGAAGAAAAGGTTCTGGAGTTGAAAAACAAACTAGATCTACAAATGAGAAAAGCACACGGGGCACCTTTAAATTTTGATGGAATGCAACACCTAGACATATTCTGGTGACATTTTTAAATTTCAAGGGTAAAGAAAATATTCTACAAGTATCCAGACAGAGAAAGCAAGTTACCTGCAAAGGGGTGAAAGTCAGGCTGACCTCAGACTTTTCTCTTGCAACTCCAAGTGCTAGAGCACAATGGAACAACATCTATAGAGTTTTAAGGGAAAATAATTTTGAAGCAGGAGTGATATACCTTGCAAAGTTATCATTTCTATACAAAGGCAACTGGAAGACATTCTCAAAGATGTAGAGGCTAAGAAAGTATGTCAACCAGGAACCTTCCCTGAAAAGTTTGCTTAATGATTTACTGCAGCAAACAGAACATGAACTAAACTAACTCAATGGTAGGGAGGTGATTGTATGAAAGAACTAATGTTTCTAGTTAGCATGGAGTTGCGAACTTGCTATGAGACACATACTGTCCAGATCCCAAGAAACCAAAGAAGACATCAATAAAGCTATGCCGATTCCACCCTGAAGCATGTCAAAATCCAGTAGTACTCTAAGATAACAAGGACGGCAACAGAAACCAGACAGGGTCTTGGTGAGACCTTGCACCTGGCTCCTTGCACGGACCCCCCCACAGCTCATGTCCACTCTCCCTTCTGCTTTTCACTTCCCGCATTCCATTCCCTCAACCCCCTCTTTAAAAACCCCTCAGTAAATCTGAGCCTTGGAGGTGGCTTTAGTCTGGACACTCTCCTTCAGGTTTACTGGGGAGATGGGTTTGCCTAACTTCTCTCCTCAGGCCACTGGTATTCCTGAATAAAAGCCTCCTCTTCCATCAACCAGAAAAGAAAAAAAAAATTACTAAATCGCTTTTGACTGCCTTTATTATTTTTATATCACTTTGGGGAATGAGACAGACAAATCTCCATCCCCCGAGAGTGGGCAGCCACATGCTGGTGGGTAGAAATGTTCTGCTCACTGAGTAATGGAAGAAGTCGGTAGGGTCATGTGGTTGATACTACATTTTTAACATTCATTTCTTTGTAAAGCTAGATGTGATTTATGATCTTACGTTTTCTTGGCTAAGAGATGACACTTTTTCATAGACCTGTGTCTCAGACACGGTTCACCCACATCAGCACTGCATTTTGGGGTGTCAGTGGGGTACTACTTGCCAGGATGGCCTGACCATTCTGCTTACTAGGCATGTTAGAACTGTGAGAAAGACCGTTGTTTTCAATCCAACCACGTAGTTGTCTGTAGGTAAGTTAGGGAAGCACCCCGTTTGACTGTACAGCACTTTCCCTTAGCTCAACAGAAAATGCGCACATTTCATAATATGGTTAAAAATCATACCCACACTTTGAACAAGATAAAAGTAAGTCTGACAGGGGCTCTGGAAACCTTCCAAGGCATACGGCCTTCTCAGTGCATGGGTGTATTTGCCTTTCTAGCATCTCCTTTCATTCTCATTGCACCGAGAGCTGGGCCAATACAGCAAAAAGAGCAGGGGTCTGGGCATCAGAAAAGTCTGCTTTTGAATGTTAGGTCTGGCATCCTCCAGGCTACCTGGATGAGGTGGCATTTGAGTCTGCTTCGTAATGAGAATTTGGGAAGTACAGAGGTAGGATGACCAACTCATCTCAATGCGGAGGCTTTCCTGGCTTTAGCACCGAAGTTTCCTTGTCCAGGCAACACCCTCAGGCCAGGAGAAGCCGGGTGACCCTACAAACTGTGGAGTGGGGAGGGGACTCCAGGGAGAGCCCTGGATGACCGTACAGACTGTGTTCATCTCCAGCCCTCCAGGATGGGGAGATCTGGGGGAGAACAGGGCGGTGGCAGGTGATGCTGCAGAGCTGGGGGACAGATTGTAAAGGGCTCTGAAAGATGGGCCAGGCTGTGCTTTCACGGTGGGCAAAGGGCAGTCGCAGACAGTGTGTATGCTGGCACCTCCCCAGCAGAGTTTGCCGGACTCACAGGGAGGCCAGGCTGTGCAGTGGCAGGTAAGTTGGGGTGGCCACACCTTAGATGAAGCTCTAGCGGGCTCAACAGGAGAGAGATGATTTCCCATAGGATACTTTGGGGGCAAGAAACAAAAATCTCACCAAATCAGTTTAAACAACTGGGTTCTATTGGCCCACATCACACAGCAGGGAAACACGCGACTGGTCTAGGCTCTGGCTTTGTTCCACTCTCGTGGTTCCCTTGGCTGTGCCCCTGCATGGCCTCACCTGTGTCCAGCTGGGCCCTTCAGGCCTAATGTCCCTACAGCGTGTCCCCAGGGAAGATGAAAGTCCATTCCAGTGGCTCGCTCTTCTTTTTGTTTGTTTCTTTTTCTTTCCTTTTTTTATACTTGCACACACACGAAAAAGACCCTGCACACATATTTAATGTATACAATTTGATGTGTTTGGACATAGTCATACACCCATAAAACCATCACCACAATCAAGGTATTAAACAGATCTGTTACCTCCAAAAGTTTCCTCGTGCCCCTTTATTATTTAATTTTTTATTGTGCGTGCATGTGTGTGTGTGTGTGTGTGTGTGTGTGTGTGTGTGAACACTTAACATGATATCTATCTTCCTAACAAATTTTTAAAATGTACAATATAGTATTGTCAACTATAGGCACAGCAGATCTCTTGTCTGTATTGACATTGCATAACTGAAACTTTTTTTTTTTTTGTCTTTTGTCTTTTTCCGTGTCCGGCAACGGATCGCAACCC
>NW_007740464.1:14850-20651 GCF_000696425.1 Galeopterus variegatus | reverse complement strand
CGGGCGGCAGCGCCGCCGCGCTTCCCAAGCGGCGCACTATCCAGTGCGCCACCGGGCCGGCCCATAACTGAAACTTTATACCCATTGAACAACTCCCCATTTCTCCTCCTCTAGCCTCTGGCAACCACCATTCTACTCTCTGCCTCTGGGACTTTGACTATTTTTAAATATAAGTGGAGTCATGTGGCATTTGTACTTCTGTCACTGGCTTATTTCACTTAGCATAGAACTACCATATAATCCAGCAATCCCGCTTCCGAGTGTTTATCCAAATGGATAAGAATCTCAAAGAGATATCACCACTCCCGTGTTCACAGCAGCGTTATTCACATTAGCCAACCTAAATGTCCATGGACATGGGCATGGATAAAGAAAATATGGAATATACGTACAATGGGATGTGATTCTGCCTCTAAAGACAAGGAAATCCTCGTGTGTGTGACGAGATGGATGAGCCCATGGCTCGCTCTTAAGAGCAAAGGTAATTCTTTCCCTGAAGTGCTGACAAGACTTTCCCTTGAGTCTTACTGACCATCCCTGTGGCTGGGGATGCCATTTCCCAATGAGCTTAGGCCTACATTCCTGACTGGTCGTGGTCAAGAAGCACAGCTGACCCTGCTGAACGAGGGCAGCTTTCCCCAGAGCACGCAGCCTGCCAGCCGGGGAGTTAAACCTGAACAAAACTCAGTGTACTCTGGGAAGGAGCATCCAGGCCCCAGCATGACCATCACCCGGACAAACAGCAGGACAAGGGGGAGACAGAGGACACCTATCATCAGTGCATTTGGGGACTGAGGGAAAGGGATACACAGAGAACCCTGACAGTCGAGATGTGCTTTACAGCCATGGCAGTGAGTCAGGCCTGGACCTGGCCCTTTCCCTAGGCCCTCCAGCAGTGAAGTTTGCATCCTGGGAACTGTCTCGGCAGGAAACCTGTCCCAAGGAAACCCATTCTACTTGATCACGGAGGCCTGCATGTTCTATAGAAGCTCAAAGGCAAGCTCTTTCTAAAGTATTGCATGAGTCCCTTCTGCTTTTAAAGTATTCATGTGTATCCCCAAGATTGGAAGCACTAACCAGAAGAAAGACAGGCTCATTGGAGCAGAGTGGGCATCTCATCTCGATGTGTTGTTTTTTCCCACAGCTCGTGAAAGTTCCTATCCCTCCCTGCAGTTTTCTCCAGAACTCTCTCTCCCAGCCCAGGCCCCAGAGGCCTTGTGCCCAGCCCCACACAGCTGGGCATACGTGGGCTGCTGAGTCTCTCTGCCATCAGTGGGAGAGGTGGCTAGAATAGTGCTGGCCAGATCACTCCAGAGAACGATCTTCCCAGCCTGTGATCGTGAATCCTTGTGGTTAAAGACCAAGACTCAGTTTAGGCCTCACTTTCCCCAGGGGCTCTCCTTCCCAGACCAGACTAAGGGCTGATGGAGCCCTCCGTGTACACCACCATTGTAACTCTCAACATATTGAAATGATGGGCTTTAATGTCTGTCTGTCCTTCTCCCCACTCCCTCATAAAGCTCAAGGATGCATGTCAGGCCTAGTACAGTGGCAGGGATTCAGTAGATTCTCAATGTTAGGCTGGACTGAGGGATTCATACAGATCAGTTACTCTGTCCGTGAGCACTAAGCCTGAGTGTTGTCTACCCATTTGCTTCCCGAGCTTTCTTCCAATTAAGAAAATGAGTGATCCACCGAAAAGTGAATAAATGGCAGGATCAATAACAGCCTGTGCAGCCATTTACCCCTTATCCATCCATGCACACCCAGACACCGCATGTCAATGTCTCAGTCTCAGGCCCAGTTTGTTAAGTTTACCAACAAAAAGAGTTTTTGGCTCTTAAATCCTATTTGACTTTTAAAGCCCCCACGAGGATTCATAGCAGAGCAAAATACATTTTCTGCTTATTCCTGCAGTGTGTTATGTTTTGCGGTTAAGCCAAGGGAAGAGCTTTCTTGAGATCGTTGGTGATCAAAGGCAGACACCCGGAAGCATTTTTCAGCTCCCCTTTAGAACAAAGGAGTGAGATCCAAAACTTCTGAGCTAGATAAACCCTCTCCCGTCCCTGCATTAGCCCTGCTTTGCAACACCACAGTTCACAGAACAGCATCGTCTCTCTGAAATCCAGTGCCTCTCGCTTTGCAATTGCCAGCGATTCTGCCCTGATTGCTGTAACCTAGATGACCACACATTTTGCTGTACAGGGAGAAACTAATGAGATGGAGCACTTCCTCGGATGTGAAGCCGCTGGCCTGCTGCCTAATGCACCGTGCCGGGGCCCCTGGGAGCCCACCTCCTGGATTGCCGACACGCCTGGTTGCAGCAGAACGTGCTGATGTGTCTATCGATTGCGATAGGATGTAAGTGGGCTGTAAAATAGAACAGCAGGTGAGAGCAGACCCAGCAGGAAAGCGACTAAGCGGTTCCTCCCAGCACACCGGGTATTAGCATTATCGCTGGAATAGCCTCTTCTCAGTAACAGAGCAGTTATCTGCCCAGAGTGCACATTAGCAGCACAGGGTATGGAGCCGGGGAGAACCACAATCACTCGTCTGGCATGGAGCAGCTTTCCATTCGAGAAGCTTCAGGCCTGGAAATCTGTGGCAGGGAGCAGAGTTATGTTGCATTCTTAGCAATAATGAGTCTTGCCACAGCTGGTCAGTACTGTCATTAATGTCATTAAGGTGAGTCCAGATTGCCGGAAGCACTGGCGATGTGTTCTTCACTGAACTTGTTCTTTTAAGTTAAAAAGGGAGAGATGACATCAACTGGAAATAAGACACTGATGACGTGTTTTTCTGGGAGATCCAAACTCTGACTGAAGGAAAAGTGCAGGGACAAAAGCTTAAAACAACATGGGAGTCTCCAGAAAGGACTAGAAGCTTTCAGAAGCAAAGAACCACCTGGCCATCCGTTGTACCCTGTCAGCTTCCCTGACAGGCAAGCAGGATGCCGGCGTTGGCAGAGGGTCATACTCACGATGAGTGACTAAATCACTGCTGTGTCTTCCTTCATGCCTGACCTGGCATGGCTTCTCATCCAGCCAAGCCAGAGAAGTGCTGGGGAGGGAAGGCACTGCCGATGCTGTGGCAGTCTCCCTGCAAGCACTGGCACTCGTACTGGCGATGGAGTCCACTTGGCATGTGGGCTGAACTGGCTTTCCCCAAGTCACAGTGTCTCATGGAGACAGTGTGTCTCATGTGACCAGCCTTCGGCTTCAAGGTGCTCAGCTCTGCACCTTTAGGCACTGCTCTGGTTGCTGTTATCTGAGAAGAAATGTGGCCTTCTGTGTAAGACAAGATAGGAAACAGGTCAACCCACAAAACACAACCACCCTGGGTTCTGCTGCAGAAACTGAGGAACATTAGGGCTTGAGTCAGTGTTGGGGTTTGTGATTCCACCAGCCCTTTCTGTCTTCTGGGTCAGAAGGCTGTCTTCTGAACCAGCTGCAGAGGCCTCTGTGATTGCTATGGCAACCAGCTGCAGGCACTTGTGTGTTTACAGCAGCCTCCCACTGCCACACCAAGCTTGTTAGACCTAGTGGTTGGCAGAGAGGCTAGATACCTCTCTTTTTCCCTAGCCTGTTTAGTCCTCATTGTACTAGTCTTCTTCCAAGTTCCAGAATACTGCTTCCTGTTTCTGCAGTTAAGAATACTTTGATGATAATCTGGTGACAGACTATTGCTATGCTGCGTAGTTCCTAGGGAAGGACATCTGAGCCCTGTGGCCAGTGTGGGTAGGGGACTTGCAAACACTGGTAAAGACACCTCTACCCAAGCTCTTTTATGGCCGGGATTGTCTCTGCATGCTGCAATCCACCTCTAATTACAATGAAGAGGGGGTTCTCTGTGCATAATGTGTCTGAACTGAAAAATTGAGACCACCACAAAACCGTCTGTGGCACCTTCGAAACTGGAAGTATTGTTGAATATATGCTTGTTGAATACATGTCCTCTGATGGGTCCATAAATATTTTCTGAGGGCCGGGCCCGTGGCTCACTGGAGACAGTGCAGCGCTGGTAGCGCCGAGGCCGAGGGTTTGGATCCTATATAGGGATGGCTGGCGTGCTCACTGGCTGAGCGTGGTGCAGACACCACCATGCCGAGGGTTGCAATCCCCTTACCGGTCAGAAAAAAAAGAAATTTCTGAGCCTGTTCTTTGTGCAAGTTGCTCAGAGAGTTGATTCTCTGAGTCCTATCAAGGAATATGTGATCAGCCTTAGACACTGGGAGATGACACAGACAGGGTGAGGCGGGAAAGAGCATGTGGATGGCAGGAGGGAGGGTGGTGAAGGTACCGAAAGTGGGGAGGGGCATCTTAGTGGGTCTTCACTGTTCCCCTGCACTTGACAGCCACCAGCACTGTGGTATGTGGCTGTGAATGCTGTCTATGACATAGTAAAATATAAGTGTCTTCCACAAGACAAAATCCTCTCAAAGGAAATACAGTCCTGTCAGCCTTGGTTATCAGAGATGAGTCTGCAGGAACAGAATAAATATTTGTCACATGAATTAGAGAATCTCTAAGCCTTCCTTCACATATCCAGTGGGGAGCTTCTCCACGCACTTGGCCTGGTCCTCACTGAACTCACGTGTGTCTGTGTGAGG
This sequence comes from Galeopterus variegatus, assembly GCF_000696425.1. NCBI lineage: Eukaryota > Metazoa > Chordata > Mammalia > Dermoptera > Cynocephalidae > Galeopterus > Galeopterus variegatus. Next base: position 16,042 of record NW_007740464.1, on the reverse strand, counting down.
ACAGCACGTGGTCCAGGGACTATTAAGAAGAGCCTTCATACCCCAACCAGGGCTGCCCCCGAGCTGGCTCCATCAGCTTGGAGAGCCAATGACTAAATATGCAAGAATTTTGTGGGCCAGTGTTAAGCTGTTGGTACCTTGAAACTAGCATGGAAGGGAGCATTACACCATGGAAATCCACAAATAGTGCACATCAGGGTTACCTTATTTTATTTTGTGTGTGCCAGTTTCCCGGCACATCACTGGTTCAGCCCCTTAACTTTTCAAAGCCTCAGTTTCTATGTCTGTGAATCTAGATGATGATTGCAGTTTCACGGTTGGTCAGGAGGGTTGGGTGAGAAAATGCACATCAAAGGTGCAGGATGATGGCCAGCAATGGGAAGGCTGTGCTGAGTGGGAGGCCTGTTAGCCTAAGGAAGAGTGAGACAGAGCATAATGATTTTTGAAAACCCCATTCTCTCCAGAAGAAGAAATACCACTATTCTAGTGGATCCCCGCCACCTTCCAAGACTGGCAGAGCTTGGGAAGTCTTTGTGTGTCTGAAGCAACCACATGGATAATTCCCGTGACGGGGCTGGCAGCTGGACTGTTCCCAGCAGCAGAACCGACAGGTTCAGTGAGTCACTACTATCCTGAAGGCTTAGGAAGCTGAGTCACTGCTGACAGCCTTACAGCACAGCAGGAAAACCCCCGATGTGTCCTCTGGTGAGAACGCGGCCTGGCCTCTGCTCAGCTGGCACCCTCCCTGACACCGTGCCCACCGCTCTCCCACCAGTGACTGGGAGGCCTTTCCCAGCACGGAAACCTGCACGTTCCTTCAGATACTGCTAGTGGACCAAGCATGTGAGCTGATGGTAAGATGCTCAGAGGGGACCTGCATGCTTCTTACTGAAGTAGTGTGTCCTGGTCTGTCCTGATGCATCAAGAAGTCTTCTACTCAGGTTTTTTTACATTAAAATTTACCTTTTTTCTAATTACATGAGCCATACAGTTCTCCACAGAAAATTGGGAAATTGGCCTTCATTTTAGAATAGATGGTATTTGTACTTCAAGCTTGTTCGAATATGGCTATATAGGTCTACTTCAATAGTGGAATAAGTAGGAAAGAAAGAGGCCAGTGCCCCTTACCTGCTGTTCAGGGACCTTTCTAGAAGGGGCAGGAATAAGATGGCAAATTTCAGGGCACTTATTT
>NW_007740464.1:10395-14178 GCF_000696425.1 Galeopterus variegatus | reverse complement strand
GTATGTGGGATCCGAACCCTCGGGCGGGAGCGCTGCCGCGCTTCCCAAGTGGCGCACTAGCACAGTGCGCCACCGGGCCGGCCCTAAAATTTACCTTTTTTCTAATTACATGAGCCATACAGTTCTCCACAGAAAATTGGGAAATTGGCCTTCATTTTAGAATAGATGGTATTTGTACTTCAAGCTTGTTCGAATATGGCTATATAGGTCTACTTCAATAGTGGAATAAGTAGGAAAGAAAGAGGCCAGTGCCCCTTACCTGCTGTTCAGGGACCTTTCTAGAAGGGGCAGGAATAAGATGGCAAATTTCAGGGCACTTATTTTGAGGATAAGGCTATTTACTGAATTTTTTCTAGAGCCTTTGATGACAAAAACGATGTGAGGCCATTTAAACCTCTTCTCTTCATTGGTGAACTCGTCAGTCGGGCTCAGCTTTCCTGCGCGGGTGCCCAGCTTCCAGGAGGTCATGAAAACCTGACAGTCCTTCGCACTCAGGAACGCATTTTCCTTCAGAGTCATCAGAAGCCTAGATTCATCAAGCTAATCAGAAACTGGAGGCTGTGATATCTTCAAATACGTGAGTCAGTCACTCAGGCAGCCTGGTTTTGATTATCTTCAACCTCACCATCATCATCTTGGAAAACCAGGTTGAGTCTTTTGAGGGCAAGCGTCATGGCAGCAGGAAACACACCAAAGGCCCCAGGAAAAGCATATGTATCTGGAGTTATCCAGAACAGCCAATGAGTTTGAATTTTTTCAATTTTCTCCTAGCTGACTCCTGTGAGGCAGAATTCAGGAATGTCAACAGAATGAAGCATAAACAGATGAACAGGGATCGCCCCTCTGGACTGACCCTCAAGCCCGGATAGTGGGTTCATTGCTGGTGAATGTTGCTAATGACAGTGCAGCCCTGTCCTGCCCCAGCCTCCCGTCATGGGGCCCACCTAACGCGGCCAGGTCCCGGCTGGTCTGGGATGCAGTTCCAGCCCCCATGCCAAGTGGCGCATCTGTACACTCCCCTCTTGCTTTCGCTTCCTGTGTCTTTATGCCATGTACCTGTCACTCTGCTCCATACACTCCCACCTGCTGTCTTTCTTTCCTAATCAACGAGGCTGGCCTCGATGAGCTGAGAAGGAAGCCAAGATCATCATCAATGTTCCCCACAATTGCTAAGGAGTTAGAAACCATGTGTGATTTTTTAGTTGTATATTGGTGACTCAAGAGAAGAGTCGGCAGGCTTAGTCACACCTAAGAACACCTCAGAGGTGGGTACTGGTGGTGGTGAGCCCTCTGGCTTCTCTAATCCTAGGGGAACAAAGATGAGCCATCAGTATGGAGTGCTGGGGTGTGGTCCACCCTCCTGGAGAAGACAATAGAACTTGATGTATCCTGATAGAATTGTCCTATTGAGCAAAGAGAATCTTCAGTGATTTCAGTACTACCTGCCTAAACTCTAAGAGGCAAGGTCTGTTGAAAGACAGTCTAGTAAATCTAAAAGAAAAAAATTTGTTTTCCTCTTTGTTGTTGGACTGGGATGTTTTTAGCCTGAAAAATCGTTCACAAAGTGATTATTGTATAAAATAGAATAACTTCCATGTACCTTCATCTCTGATCTGTTTTATAGCTGAGCCCTGTGTGATTACTTCTTATAATTTGCTTCAATATTTGACTCAGTTTCCATTTAGTTTTATCATTGTTTATTGTATTTTAGAGTTCTCCTGGCATCTATGATAGCCAGTGGGAAAAAGAGTTAAAAATGTATTTTTTAAATTCAATGAGAAGCATAGTTCGGGGCTCATAGGGCTGACTCATGATAATATGATAAAGCTTTATCCTTATATAATACCCTTCAAAAAGAGGCTGAGAAAAATCTTTAAAACATTTAATTCTTGTGTTGTCTCTATAAAAGCAGCATTATAATCCCTGATTTATAAATGAGGAGTCTAGATTTAAGGTAGTTAAAGAACAGGCCATACTTTTACACACTCATGTTCAAGTTTCCAGCACTGAAAAGCCCAGAATGCAAACGGTGTCATTTACACACATGTGCGCGCGCGCGCACACGCACACACACGCATGCGCACACACACACACACACACACACACACACACAAAAAACAGCATTGGGAAGAAGAAATGGAATTTTCTGCTTTTTTTTATTAAACAAAGAACACTATTCACCGTTTTCCCAAGGTTCACCTCATCCTCTCTCTAGTCCCTCCCCTCTCTCCTCTTGTACCTTCCCTGTAACCACTCCATACTCATAGAATCCTTATTACACCCTGTCAATAATAACACTTACCCAGTGACAGCCACAAGTTAATCACTTGACAAGGACTCACTCATTTTAAATCAACATCCTGTCTTATGGATACAGAAATGAACCAAGGTCACTCAACCATGGGGTGTAGAGCCAGGGTTACGCACTCCTCTCATCTGGCCTCAGGCCCCTTAAGCGGAGTCTAAACACTGTGAGAGCAAATGGGCACTGGGGGTGGATCCCCAAGGACAAGATTGCAGGAACTTGCAACCTCTATGGGGATGGGGGTTACAAGGCAATGTAAGCAACTCACAGCACAGTGCTTTGAGTGATAGCTAGATCCATGCACCTTGGTGTTGCTAGAGTGCAGGGGCACCTAACCAAGCCAGGACCGGGGCCAGGGTGGCTTCCTAGAGGGAGTCATGGCAAGCTGAGTCTTCAGGCCACCTGCAAGAGGCCAGGCAGGGCAAACCCCAGGGGCACAGCACACAGGCTCCAAGAGTGCTGCCTATGGTGAACCCCAGGGGTGCCTCCTTGCTGGGGCATGAAGGCACCTGTGGGGTGGCTGGAGATGAGGCCACACAGCTATTCAGATGGCAAGTTATGGAGAGCCTCAGACCCAATTCTGCACTGACATGGGCGGTGAGCATCCCTGAAGCGATTCGTGTCTTGTTTTTGTCTTGTCAGGGTGTGGGTGGCAGCATGAGATGGCTAGTTCATTTCAGACTCTGGGTGAGGGGCTTCTGGGACCCCAGCCCGAGCTGTCCAAGCAGCAGGATGGGAGTGCTCTCTGGGAAGTGAGATTTGAGCCCCTGTCTTGGTATCAGGCAATGGGAGAGGTGGAGCTTGTGTAGGGAAAGGGAGGAGTGGCTGGAGAGGCCACAGCCACCTAAGGGTTCACCTGCCTGTAGAACAGGAGGCTTCCGAGAGGTCTGGGAAGGAGTGGTCAGCAGTCTTCAAGAGGAAAATAGGAAGAGAAAATACACTGAGTGCACTATTTCAAGAAAATAGGTTTGGAGATATGGCTGTGCCAGAATTGTAGATATATAATGGAAAAAGAACACTGAATCAAGACCAGTGCCCACCACCCAGAGAGGTCTGAGAGCCATCGGGCCCAAACGCCCTGAGTCAGCCATGCCAGAACAGACAGGTGCCATGGGACCTCTAGCCCAGGTCAGTTCCAGCTACCTAGAGAGGCCCAAGAGACACTGGGCCCACACGCGCCAAGTCAGCTGTGCCTGAACAGGCAGGAGCTACAGGACCTCCAGCCCAGGTCAGTCCCTGCCATCTAGAGAGGCCTGAGAGCCGCCAGGCCCACACGCCCCGAGTCAGCCATGCTGGAATAGGCAGGCACCATGGGACCCCCAGCCCAGGCCAGTGCACACCACCTAGAGAGGCCCAATAGCTGCTGGGCCTACACGCCCTGAGTCAGCTGCACCAGGAAAGGCAGGCACCATGGGATCCCCAGCACAGGCCAGTCCCCCACCTCCCAGAGAGGCCTGAGAGCCACCTGGCCCACATGC
>NW_007740464.1:8401-9695 GCF_000696425.1 Galeopterus variegatus | reverse complement strand
AAGAACTAAGCCTACAAGTAAAACAAAAGTGCTAACAATAAAGAGAAAAAATAGTTTATCTGCCATCCCAAGGAATCCACAAACACAGAAGACAAACAGAAAATCAGAAAGAAAGGAAAAAAAGATACTTAAGACATCAAAACAAAAATCAATAAAATGCTAGGAGAAATTCAACACCTTTCAATAATAACTCTAAATGTAAAGGGATTAAATTTCCCCCTCAAAAGACACAGAGAGACTGAGTGGATTAAAAAGATGAACCCAACAATATGCTGCCTTCAAGAGACTCACCTCACCTGTAAAGACACACACAGACTAAGAGTGAAAGGATGGAAAAAGATATAGCATGCAAACAGAAATGAAAAACGAGCTAGAGTAGCTATTCTTATATCAGATAAAATAGACTTTAAACCAAAAACCATAAAAGGAGACAAAGAAGGCCACTACATGATGATAAAAGTATATATCCATCAAGAAGACATAAAAATCATAAATATATGTGCACCCAACATCAGAGCAGCCAGATTTATAAAGCAAACACTATTAGACCTAAAGAATGAGATAGACACTAATATCATAATAGCAGGGGACCTGAACACCCACTCCCAATATTGGACAGATCATCTAGGCAAAGAATCAACAGAGAAACACAAATCTAAATACTTTAGACCAATTGGACTTGGCAGATATCTACAGAACATTCCATCCAACAACCTCAGCATATTCATTCTTCTCAGTCACAAAGCAATTCTCAACAAATTCAAAAATTTGGAATTATTCCATGTAATTTTTCCAATCACAATGGATTAAAATTAGAAATCAATACCAAATGAAACTCAGGAAACTATACAAACACATGGAAATTAAAAAACATTCTACTTAATGACATATGGGTGCAAGAAGAAATTAAATGGGAAATCCAAAAATTTCTTGAAACTAATGAAAATAGTGACACATAACAAAACCTGTGGGATACTGCAAAAGCAGTACTAAGGGTGATATTTATCACATTAAATGCTTACTTCAGAAGAATGGAAAGATGGCAAATAAACAACCTAACACTTCACCTTAAAGAACTAGAAAAAAAAGAACAATCCAAACTGAAAGTTAGTAGATGGAAAGAAATAATTAAGATCAGAGCAGAACTACATCAAATAGACACCTGAAAAATGATACAGAAGATCAATGAAACAAAAAGTTGGTTTTTGAAAAGAGAAATAAAATTGACAAACCTTTAGCAAAGATAACTAAGAAAAGAAGAGAGAAGACCCAAATAACAAAAATTAGAAATGAA
>NW_007740464.1:5814-7112 GCF_000696425.1 Galeopterus variegatus | reverse complement strand
ATGCAAAAATCCTCAATAAAATACTAGCTAACAGAATACAGCAACACATACACAAAAGTATCCACCATGCTCAAGTGGGATTCATCCCAGGGATGCAAGGTTGGTTCAACATATGCAAATCAATGAATGTGATACACCACGTTAATAAAAGCAAAGACAAAAACCACATGATCATCCCTATTGATGCTGAAAAAGCATTTGACAAAATTCAACATCTTTTCATGGTAAAGACTCTCTACAAGTTAGGCATAGATAGAAAGTATCTCAACATAATTAAAGCCATATATGATAAGCCCACTGCCAAGATCATCCTGAAAGGGATGCCCACTCTCACCACTCCTATTCAGCATAGTGTTGGAAGTACTAGCCAGAGCAATCANTAGGCAGGCACCATGGGACCCCCAGCCCAGGCCAGTGCACACCACCTAGAGAGGCCCAATAGCTGCTGGGCCTACACGCCCTGAGTCAGCTGCACCAGGAAAGGCAGGCACCATGGGATCCCCAGCACAGGCCAGTCCCCCACCTCCCAGAGAGGCCTGAGAGCCACCTGGCCCACATGCCCCGAGCCAGCCATGCTGGAACAGGCAGGCACCATGGGACCCCAGCCCAGGCTAGTCCCTGCTGCCCAGAATTGGCAGTCCCTTCAGGATCCAGGCCAGACATCAGGGCGGAATGAGTGGGCTGTGATACCCCCTGCCACAATGACTAAACACCAAAGGAAAGATACCAGAAATATGAAAAATCAAGAAAGTTCATCACCACCAAAGGAAAATAATAACTCTCAAGCTCTGGGTCCTATAGAATAGAAAGTCCTTGAAATGACTGACAAGGAATTTCGGGCAATAATTCTAAGGAAACTAAATGAGATACAACAAAATCCAGACAACAAAATGAAATGTGAAAAAATATACAGGACCTGAAAGAAGAAATGTACAAAGAAATCAATGCCATGAAAAAGATTGTAGCAGAGCTTGTGGAGCTGAAGGATTCATTCAACAAAATAAAAAACAGAGAGTCTAACCAGCAGTATAGAACAAACAGAAGAGAGAATTTTTGACCTTGAAGACAGGGTATTTGAATTAACACAGGCAGACCAGAAAAAGGAATTTTTAAAATTGAAGATAATCTAAGAGGGACAACAGACAACCTCAAGTGCTCAAATATCCTAATCATGGATATTCCAGAAGGGGAGGGAAAAAGAAATGGCATCAAAAACATGTATAATGAAATAATAGCTGAAAACTTCCCAGATATAGGGAGAGTCACAGATCTTCAGGTTCAGGAGGCCCAAAGATCCC
>NW_007740464.1:0-1165 GCF_000696425.1 Galeopterus variegatus | reverse complement strand
ATAATAACCAAAACAGCATGGTACTGGCATAAAAATACACACACAGACCAATGGAATAGAACAGAGAACCCAGAAATCAATCCACACCCTTACAGCCATCTGATCTTTGACAAAGGCAGCAAAGCTACATACTGGGGAAGAGATTGCCTTTTCAACAAGTAGTGCTGGGAAAAGTGGATACTCATACATAGGAGAATGAAACTTGACCCATATCTTTCACCATATACCAAAACCAACTCAAAATGGATTAAAGAATTAAATATACATCCTGAAACAATAAAACTATTTAAAGAAAACATAGTGGAAACACTCCAGGAAGTAGGAGTGGGCACAGAATTCATTAATACGACCCCCAAAGCACAGCCAACTAAAACTAAAATAAACAAATGGGATTATATCAAACTAAAAAGCTTCCACACAGCAAAAGAAGCAATCAACAGAGTAAAAAGACAACAGAGTTGGAGAAAATATTTGCAAAATATACATGTGACAAAGGATTAATATCCAAAATATACAAGGAATTCAAACAACTTTACAGGAAAAAACCAAACAACCCGATTAAAAAATGGGCAAAGGAGCTGAATAGGCATTTATCAAAGGAAGATATACAAATGACCAACAGACATCTGAAAAAATGCTCAATAGAACTCAACATCTGGGAAATGCAAATCAAAACCACACTGAGATACCATCTCACTCCAGTTAGGATAGGTAACATCCAAAAGACTGAGAATGATAAGTGCTGGAGAGGTTGCAGAGAAAAACAAACCCTCATCCACTGTTGGTGGGGCTGCAAAATAGTGTAGCCTTTATGGAAAATGATACAGAGGTTCCTCAAACAATTACAGATAGATCTACCATAAGACCCAGTGATTCCACTGCTAGGAATATACCCACAGGAATGGAAATCATCATGCCGAAGGGATAACTGTACTCCAATATTTATTGCAGCTCTATATACAACAGCCAAGAACTGGAAACAGCCTAAATGTCCATCATCTGATGAGTGGATAGGAAACTGTAGTCCATCTAACAATGGAATACTACTCTGCTTAAAAAAAAAAAAAAAATGAACTACTACCATTCGCAACAACATGGATGGACGTAGAGAAAACTATATTAAGTGAAACAAGTCAGGCACAGAAAGAGAAATACCACATGTTCT
>NW_007740463.1:29679-29994 GCF_000696425.1 Galeopterus variegatus | reverse complement strand
GCATCAAGCTCTTGGACTTCCCAGCCTCTAGAATCAGGAAATAAGTAAACTTTCCTTTGTTTCCAGATGTGTTCTTGCACACGAAAACTTGATTTCTGTGGTATTTAAGAGCCTGTTTTTTCATAGGTATTTACTCCTATGGAATTGAGTTTTCTGACATCTCACAAGAGGCTTGTAATAAATAACTATTGAGGGCCGGCCCGGTGGCGCACTGGATGGTGCGCCGCTTGGGAAGAGCGGCAGCGCTCCCGTCTGAGGGTTCAGATCCCACGTATAGACCGGTTCCCGCTCACTGGCTGAGCGAGGCGCGGGAGC
>NW_007740463.1:0-28371 GCF_000696425.1 Galeopterus variegatus | reverse complement strand
AAAAAATAAATAAATAAATAAATAACTATTGATAGAGAACTTTTTTTTTTTTTGACCAGTAAGGGGATCGCAACCCTTGGCTCGGTGTCATCCACACCACACTCAACCAGTGAGCACTGTGGCCATCCCTATATAGGATCCGAACCGTCAGCCTTGGCGCTACCCGCGCTGCACTCTCAGGCCACGGGGCCGGCCCGATAGAGAACTTCTATGAGACAATACCACATCAAATCTTCATGTGGGTGTCTAATTAGACATTTCGTTCTCTACTAGCATTAATACATCTTTGTAAGAGATACAAGACTAGCTTCCCCTTGCTGTTTGTGAAATTATGGAGAAAACAGGATGAAAAAAACTTTTTATTACACTTGAAGAGTGTATCAAAAATAACCTCACTCAAGGTTCACAGCAAAATTGGGACAAACGTCCTGCTGCAATGAACAAGAACAAAACACAAAGAAAAAGAAATACATTGTCCCAGTTCTTTCGTGCCTCCTTTTGGCACCTGTGGGCAATGGAGATCTTGAAGACTCTCTTTGCTTTATAGATGAGATAAGCCTTGCAATAAAAACATTTCAGTTTCCTGCTTTAAGAATGTTCACAGTGTTGAGACCCTAACAAAAATTTTTCAGGCAAGAAATCTCAAAATTAGTTTGAGACAGAAGCCTAATGTCTTACTGGAATGTGAAAAACTGACTTCCTACATTGTATTTACATTTTTACCACCTCAACTTGCACATTCAGAACCTGGACTTTCAGCTTTAAGGTGGGGATCCATGTAATAATTAACAAGATTTTGCTAATGAACTGAAAATAGCATTACTATAGAAATTTTAATTTTCAGAATAATTTTAACAATATCCTATACCTCCACAAATAAAATCACCTATACTATCTATCACCCTAGGACTACTTACAGCAAATGAACATACACCATAGGCTGAACATCTCCCTTTGAATGATGGTTTCCACTGTGGTACATCGATAATAGAAACATTACTGCTGACCCTATAGTAAGTGCATCACAAAATCTATCTAATTTCATTGATTCCTCACAATAGCCTGTGAAATTAGGTGTGGCCATCTCCATCTTATGCACCAGGTTAAGGTACCTGCTGAAGTTCACACAGGTAGCAAATGGAGAAGGAAGGAGAAAAACCAAGCAAGATCTTTGTGGCTCTAATGACCATGATTTTGTACTCAAAGTCCAATTTGCCATTATAAAACGGAAAATCCACCAAGTAAGCTTAAGTTTATTTGTATTTAGTGACAGGACAAAGAGCCGTTCCTGAGATGTTGCTGCTTATGTCAAAAATAAAAAGCTTCAAGTCCGGTAAACTTTCCTTTTGAAGGACTTCATTTTAAGGATATACTAAAACTGCTAAATTCATAAGTAATAAAAACACTTACATACTGTTCAGATGCTTATTTATATTTGCCAGATGCTAGTCATATGGCAACAAAAATCTATGGGTTGAAAAGTCCCTATCAACAAAAAATACCAAAAAATCCAAAATCTTCCATATTTGTAAGAAAACAAGTAATAAAAACTACAATAAAAATCCGCTAAAGAACCAAAATTTTTTAAAATTTAAAATTCTCAGGATTTAGACCTTGTGGTCACTCTATATATTCTTATAAAGCAATTTCCACTGCATGCACAAAGGTATCAATTTCATCCAGATTTACGGATCTTCAAAGACTTGACTGTTTCAAGCAGAGAAAATAACTACTATGAAATAGAGATTTAAGAGTCATGTAAGTTCAAAGTCAAGTCTCCAGAATTCAGTGCCATAGGTTATGAAGACAAATGCTGATTTCAGGCATCTCACTTTCCTCTGACAAATGGACTCTAGTAGACAACATTCTTTACTCCAGGACAACATCTCTTGGGTTATCTCAGACATATCTGATGACTAAAACATGAAGGAAACCTAACAAAACTTACATGAACTAAGGCATGGGTTAAGCAGATATGCTAAAATAAAGTTACTATTTTAGTGGAGACCTACCATATTTAAAACTAATAGAGTATTCAAAATCAGTTTTCTCTTAATAGGAAGAGAATGACCAAGATAAACTGAAGGAAAAAAATTCAGGATATAATTGTAATTTGTGGTAATAAGCATGCTGATGGTATGGATCTGATCATCAAATCTTGGGCACAGGTAGTGATGGTCACCTTTGTGCCCGTCAATACAAAAAAAAAAATCAATTAAAAAAATTCTTTTAAGAATAATGACTAAGCGGATTCAAGAATAAAATGCAAGGTTAGTAAGGTTTATAGGGACTAAACGAGTTTATATTCCAACTGGAGAGACAAGATAGTGTTTATTTTTATTACTCTTTTTTAGACTTCATGTGCCGAGTTGAATTTTTGAGGACAGTGGGAAGGCTCTGCAAGATTCAGAAAGAAGAAGACAGGATTTAAGGTTAAAGGAGGACATTTCAGTGGCAATGTGCATGACTCATAGTCCTCCTATGCTTTCTTAACAAAGATTATATATCTGCCTGTGTCTTTCTCAATGAAAATCCTCTTTCTCAAAAGAATTGGCTTCAGGTGAAACCTCGCTATTCCACTGTAGCTACCTTTTTAGTTCAACTTGCACTTAGGTTTCCATCATGGACAACCACTAGAAGTGCACAACGTAATATATTCTAGAGCCAAAAGTATTGTGATTTTAAGTTTTTATTCCTCTTTGTGTTATTATACTAATGTAGATCCTAGTTTTGCCGTTACTCATCTTTAAAAATGAAAAAGTAACTGTGTTGTACCTTTCTAGATACATTACTAATACTATATGATTTAAAATGAAGGTTTTATTATTATTCATCTATGGTGAGGCCAACAGACCAGGAGATGGCTAACACTAAAAAGACAGTTTGTTCTTCACAGTTCCCAAGAGGAGGATGCTTGCCAGGACACACGGGGCCATGTGGGGAAGCACCAGCGTCAGTCCAGAGACAAAGGGAGTGAGGGAAAATACGGTCAAGACCTGTTACTGTGGTTTCCATGGGAAGGAATGGGCAAGGCAGAGTAAACAGGCTTACAATTGACTGGTTTGAATAATTTCTTCAGGCTCTTGGATATGGGGACTGTCCCTAGTTGTCTGGTACCTGGCCCCGGGGTGATTAGAGCAGATGGACAGTGGCAAAGAGTATAAAAACTAGATAAAGAAGGTAGATGTAGGTATGGGTTTTGGATTGGTTGGTTTGCATATGAAAGATGTGCTCACAGGCCATTCATTTGCTATCTCTAAGGAACTGGCTAGCCTTGGGAGGGGGAGCCTCTATAGGGCCAGTAAGGCCCAATATCAGAAAATAAGAAAACATTAACAGTCTACTAAAGACTTATAATCTTAGAAAATATATGGCAGACTAATTCATGAATTGTGTATAATGTCTATCAAAAGACATTTTAAGTATTTGTGCTAAGTAGGACAAAAATCAGTCACACTGTCTGATATTTACCACAGAATACTAATACCGAAAAAATGAATAGTTGACTTCAACCTGAGGTCTTTCTTCATACATTTATGTTTCCTACTTTTTTTTCACATTCACTCCTAAGTTTGTAGACCACAAGTTAGAAAAGTGACTGGCAAATAAGAAATGCCAGATGCCAGTTAATTTAATTAATAAAGGAATGAGGAATCTGAGAAAGGGCTAAAATTCTCTGTAATATCAAACTCTAATACAACATCCATTGCCTGGTAATAGACATAGTTTAAATTGTAGTTGATACTATTACATATAGATTAGCTATGTTTTAGACATGTTAGTTTTCGATTTGTTTAATACAGAATCCGCTTTAAAAAAGGAAAGGCGGAGAAGGGATTGCAGCACTATGTAGTGAAAGGAGCTTCATCATACTAGGAGGAAGGAAGGCTTGGATTGAAAACGCTACCTCTGCCACTTACACTGCTTTGTGCTCAAGTGGGAAGCCACTCTCTTGAACCTCTATTCCATCGTCTATCACTTATGGGACTAGATGAAACAATCATTATGGTTCAGCTCAGCTTTTAGTTTCTGTTTTCTTATGAATTAATTTTGTAAAAAAAATAGTTGGGTCAAAGTTTTAATCATCTGGTATTGAATAATAAAATATTATTCATCTTTACTAAAGAACATTTTAATGGATTTTAATTTACAACATGGTGGTTATAGGTACTCCATATGTACAGATTACTAAAACCAAATACCTTTCTTCACCAAAGAGAATATTGTAGACAATACAATTTGTAAGGATTATAAAATTCTATTATACCTACTACACACAGATCTTTCCTAGGTAGCAGCACACTCATGGAAGATGCAAAGAAACCCAAACTGGTTTCTTTGCTACATCGTAGCAAATATTTAAAATAAGAACTGTACATCTTTAAAGAACTGGATTAAGCCATTGGGCCCTGGGAAGACTGAAGCACAGGTAAATCAGATTTGCAGGACCAAAGGACAGAAAAGCCATGTTTACCTGAGACATTCTCTCTCGGTGCTTGGCCTCAAGCCTCTCTTTGGCTTTCTGGAAGTGGGCGTGTTCATTCTCATCTCCAGGTGTCTCAAGATACTTGTCAACGGCATCAGGGGTGCTGGCTGCTGTTGTAGGAACTATAAAGTAGAAGGGAAGGAGGTTTGAGAAGAGAAAAAGAATATCCAACATTTAAAAGAAAGTCATATTTTCACTTATTTCCCGGAACAAAGAACTTAGTAAAGAAGCACAAACAAGATGTTAATGCTGTTTAAGGGAACACCACAAGTCATCTCACAGCACAGTAAGAATGTATTCCACCTCTTCCAAGAATAGGGTACAGGAAAATCTTTAAAACAGCCTATTTTGCAATTATAGGATTATATGTAGAGTTCTTTGCACAACAAGCATACACAGAGCAAAAACAGTTGGTGCTTAATACAGATATGTGTTTCCAAATCCCCATGCTTTGCTAGATTTTTTTTTTTGTAATCTTGAAAGTAAATTATGGTATCATCAATATCACACATTAAGATTCCCACAGAAACCGAGGAAATCTGAAAATTAGCCTTTTGCAGAATAACTGCACCTCAGAGACAAGGTAAATTTTATGTAACATATTTAAGATAGCTTAATTAAAACCATTCTTCATGACAGAGTATTTGAAACAGTACAAAAAGAAATACAAATATCAACAAATGCAGTTTTGAAATCACAAAAGGACCTCTCTGCTTTTACAAATTTGGCAACAGTCAACAAATTCATTATATCTGTTGTCAGAAAGAAAGTGATTTCTATTTTGGATTCACCTAATACTGCTAAGCAATATTCAAGTTGCAACATATACTGCTATATTATGTGGAAACATAAATACCCATAAAATTCAAGACTACACTATAAAACAAAAATGTACCTAACTCATGAGCCAAGTGAATTACAAATGCCTAGACAAGAAATTTTCCAAAAGATTAGTAATAACTACTGAGAATTCAAAGTATTTACAAGGCTTAAAAAACAAAAAGAGATTTTGACTTAAAAGAAGTAAGCATGTTTAAACTAAAAAATGAGTGAAAAATGAGTAAAAAGTGAAATGAATTTCACTATGTTCTCAGGTCAAATCAATTTAAGTGCTTTATTCAAAAGATTATTCAAATATCACCCATGCTCCAAGTAACCTTTTCACTTTTCTTATCTAATGACATGAATATTATATTTGGGATATAATACCCCAAAGAGGACTTGAATGAGAAGAATTTATGGCTAAGCCGCTTTGAAACTAAAGTCTAAGTTAAATGTCTTTTTTACACATGCTTCTAAAAAATGTCTGGAATCTTAACAATCCAAAGCCTTCAAGATATTAACTAAAACCAAAAGGCCTTTCTGTTAAATAACAAATAAGATTTTTAATTTTAAAGAGAAACATTCATTTTGATTTCTTCCCTTCTACTTCAACCACTGATTGATAATTATTTTCAAAAAATAAAAAAGCAGGTGAAATATCTGACTAGATGTTACTTTCAAGTGGAAGGAAGGAAGAAAGACATATTCCTAGAACCTTTATACAGCTGCCCCCGTCTTCTGTGAGGTAAATGAGTGAGTGGTGTTCCAGCTCACACTGGCAGCAAAGGGGAGAAGACAGGTAAGAGCATGCAGGGTTTTGCAATTACACTCGTCTGGATTTGAATCCCAGTTCTTTCTTAGATCAACTGTGACCCAGAGCAAGAAACATAAGCACTCCACATTCCAGTTTCTTTATCGAGTGGCAACAATATGCTGCATGACATGGTAGGAGTGTTGAGAAAATGAGATTCCATACCATGTGTAAGTCACGGAAAAGAGAGGGTGACACAGAGTACTTCATACATGTTAGTGCCCTTCCCTCCTCCTCTGATTATTACCTCCTTTCCAAATCTTTGAATTTATGCCAATCATGAGAAAAGCAGCTACTTTTATTTCAAATTCACTGAAAAAGAATTACACACAGGACCATGAAGCACCAACTACAGAAAAAAGTACACATGTATTTTCCAAAAAAATCTTTGGTATGTCCCACATAAAAGGCTGAAAGTATCAAAAATAAGTGAGTTCTTAATTCATAAGACTGAAACAATAATTTTCAATATTAAAATTTTTTTGGAAAGAAAAATCAAAGGTAAATAAATGTTTTTCTGCAGAACTTCAAGCAAATGAATATGCATGCTATTTTTAACTTAATCAATTTCTCAATGTGAAATGAAGGTGCATTTTAAATGTGTTTCCCATGGTTTTCAACAATTTCTCATCTTAACTGGTAGGGCTCAAAAGAACAAGTTAAAGTAAAAGCAGAATATAAAACAACAGTATTCTTTTGGCATAGTATAATCTGGCAGAATGACATGATTAGGCAAACCATATTTTATGTTTTAAACAAATTAAAGTGTGTAAATGTTTGGGGTTATATGCACTGATTAAGATAGTCATCTGGCTTTAACTGCTACAACCATAGCATAAGCATCCCTTTGGAAAATTGGAATCGTAAAACTTACTATATAAATAGGAAGTTTTTCCAGCTCTTATGGTTTGTAAATTTTATGATTTTCTCCAATTCTTATGGTTCGCAAATATTGCCTCTGTATAATGGAAAGGAGATAAAACCCTATAATCTGAATCACTATAATCACATTGGCCTCGGTTGAAATGTAGCTTTACAATACTAAGAATGAAAGAATAATCAGGAAATAGACATGCGAGGTATGTTTAACAGGATTAAGAATATTTCAAGTATTAAACCTTCTTTTTAGACACATGGAAATAAATACAAATACTGTATTACCAATTTATTACATTTATCAAGAAATATTTCTGTGATGGTTAATTTTATGTGCTAACTTGACTGGGCCACTGTGAGGGTGTTTCTGGATGAGGTCGGCATTTGAATTGGTGGACTCAGTAAAGTACACTGCCTTCCCCAATGTGGGTGGGCATCATCCAATCTGTTGATGGCCTGAAAAGAAAAAAAAGATAGAGAAAGAAGGAATTTACCCTTTTTGTTCCCTGTCTGCATCACTAAGCTAGGACATCAGTCTTCTGCCCTTGGACTGGCTTTCCTGCTTTCCTGGGTCTCTACCTTGCAGATGACAGATCATGGGACTTACAGCCTCCAAAATAACTGTGTGAGCCAATTCCTTATAATAAATCTCTTCGTATATGTATGTATGTGTACATATATGTTTGTATATACATGTATGTGTATATACATATGTGTGTATATATTCTATATTGGTTCTGTTTTGCTGGAGGGCTCGGAATAATATAATTTCTCTTCAATCAAATCTTTGTTAGGGGACCTAGTTACTTCTAGTAATTGGAGAATTTAAGAGATGCTGTCTTTCAATCTTTAATTCAAACTGTTCAGCCATTCATACTAATCCTCCATCTCAATTAGTATAAGTCAGTAAAATTATCCTATATTCATATCAATCAGCAAACCAGGTCACCATTTAGTCAAGGAGAGAAGAATAACAGCATATTTTGGTATTTTTCAAATGAATTTGATATTTTATTATCACTGCTCTGCAGCCAGTGAGGAGGAAGGAGAGAGCATTTTTAAGGAGGAGGTCCAGAGGGCTCAGCTTCTGTTTCTCTAATATCCCTATATCCTGAAGACATCAATTATCTTACCAGGGCTGGCTACTGTTGTGTGATAATGTCCATGGTGGGCTATGTCCCTACCCATTCAAGGTGTTTCTTTTGGGGAAAGGCGTAGCTCAAGGAATGTCAAGGCATGTCCCACGACACAAAGGGAACAAGAAAGCTGTATACTGCAGGTCACTTAAAACACAGGTCACTGTAACCACTTAGAAAGTGAAAACAAACTGGCTTTAAGAGGGTTTCGCTTTTGTTTTTTTGTCTTTTTTAAGCTGTTACCCTGAAGCAGTTTATCCTGTTCAGAGACCTCTGAGGTTCTAAGAGACCTTAGAAGCTATGACCTGGGCTCAGATTTCCAAGCTGGCCAAATAATACTAGTCTCTTTTCATTAGGCATGTTACATGAGTTCTCATTTAATAGGTGGGGAGAAAAAAAGTCACTATTTTATTGTGTAGAGGGGAAACCCTATCATTTAACATAGTCACACCCACAAACACACATAAAGTCTGAGTTTAGGACTAGGTAAACCATAAAAAGATATAAAGTTAATTTTTAAAGGACTAATCTACCAACATGTCCAGGCAGCTGGAAAGGGTATGTTTTGTTTTGTTAATGAACAACATGAGTTCACAAAAAATATGTTTTTTTAGGATCTCTGTTGGCTTATTTTCTATCAAACAGCTGTTCCTGCTCTGAAAAATATCTGCTAACAGAATTAGAGCTGTAAAACAGGGGTCAAGCGAAAGATCCCATAGAGGTGGAACAGGGATGACTTTTTAGCCCTAGGTCCCTGCTGAAACATGCTCACTCATATTATCTGTGAGCAAGCTAGCTGGATCACCTTTCCACAAAAAACTGGACTTAACAAAGCTCAGGGTTAAACATCTTAGCTCTAAGTTTTGATCGCTAGGCACCCAATCATTAGCAGCACTACCAACATCATATGCATGGGCTTTTACAACTTTTTAAATGACTTTCATTTTTATTTTCTTATTTTAGTCCCATAAAAGCCTTGTAGGAGATGGTAGATACATAACAGTGAGGATGTATCTAAACACTCATAACAAATGAAAAAATACAACAGAAAAGCAGTTCCAATTCACAGTGGATTAAGCCTCAAGTCAACATTCAGCTTCCAAATACTCACTGGCATTATGGATGACCAGTGCCTTTCATGTAAGCTCCGTCCTTGATCTCTGCAACCCTGGGAGGTCAGAGATATTTAAGCAGCTGAGAGAGCAGCTCTGAGTACACAGACTATGCTGCCTTGAGTGTGCCTGTCGGTTCCTTTATTTCTCCATCCCACCAACACTGTAGCCCCCACTGTATGTGAGGGATGTGTGGGCAACCTAAGAGCAAAACGAAGCCCCTTGTCCCGGTGGAATTACATTCTAGTGAAGGAAATAATCACCACGGGGGAAAAAAAAAAGAAAAGAAAAAAGACAAAGAAATCATATTGTTAGCATGTGATTTACATTACGGAGAAAAAGAGGAAAGAAGAAAATAGAACAGGTTTAAGAAGGATGAGGAGTGGTGGGGGTAGGTAGACTTCAGTGGTAAGTAGGTGGCCAGGTGGGGTCTTAATTAAGGTGACGTTCAGACACTTCCCTGTTAGCTGCCGGAAGAACACGGCAGGAAGGTGGAGGTCCTAAGAGGAGACGGTGCCTGGCAAATTCCAGAATGAGCCAGGAGAGGGATGTGGCCAGAGCTGAGGCAGCAAGGAAGCAGGAGAGGAAGAAAGGAAATGGGGGCACAGTGAGGTCTCTGAGGAACCCATGTAGGGAGATAGAGGGGGGAAATATGGGATGTGACATGTTTTAAAAGGATCACTGTAACTGCTTAGGCACAAAAGCAGAAAGAAGAAAATCTTTTAAGAACAGAAGACAAAGATGAGGGTAGCTTGGACCAGGATGCGTCTTATAGGAGGTCCCCCCCCACACACACACACATGCATGCGCGCGTGCACACACACGCACACGCAAAGGATCCCCATTTCCATTGTAACAGCAGTACGTCCACGCTCGTCACAACATCCACTGCACAGTGATATCCCCTCTCAGATGCTGCCAGCTCTACTTCCCGGGGAGGAGGCAGGCCTGCATCCAGCTTATTCATGAACTCTTGTGCTTCACCCAACGTTCCTGTCACAAAATGCACCTCTGTCGCTACGGACAAGAAACCAATGAAACATGTCCACACCTGTGTTTCCTCTGAGAAAACGGTATCATTTAAAGGGAAGTTACTTCAAAACAAAGTGAAACCTGCTGACATCTTCAGGATGCGACAGAAATCTCTTTTTGCCCATCTGGAAGACTCCATATGAGATAAACCATGAAACGTTAACTGTCCACACAACAGTTTCCTTCATTTTTAGTTCTGACTGTGTAATCCCTGCACAGCACTCCATCTCCTATTTACCCTAAAGACTGCAAGAATGTGGCATCAAAATCAGACATTGTGAAAAACTGCCCCTATCGTTTTGATATTTGTTTCCTAAGTCTCTAGGGTGAAACACAATTTTATAGCCATAATGGGCTCAAGATGTAAAAGAAGGAATAAACCCACCTTCAAACAGTAATGACCACAACCACCTACAATAGGCCATAAGGCTGAATGTTTCCCTAGACAGAGACCCATTAATGGCATTTTGTAGATAGGCTCATGTTAGAGTCTAACAAGAAAATTTAGTCTCCTTGTGTGAGCAGAAAGGCAATTTATCTCTATGGCATTGACAACAGAAGATGAAAGTAAATTAAGAGCTATAAATCATTGCCTTATCATTGAAAATGCTACTTGATACAGAACTAGCAATGCTGCCACTTGAAATGGCTATAATTTACAAGAGGTGGCAATGAGGATAATTCATATACGGGTGAAATATAAACCTGTTAAGAAAGATCTTATGTGAAAATTTAATCTCAAAACATGGCAGAGGGCTAGCCAGTCAGTTCAGTTGGTTAGAGCACAGCCTTATAACACCAAGGTCAGGGGATCGGATCCCCATATATTCCAGCTGACAAAAACCAAAAAACCATGGCAAGAGCTTTCAGACTGCCACCCCAACTTAAAACTAAAAATTATGAAAGTCTCTCCATTTCTCCAATTCCAAAATAGCTAAAACTCTTAATGCATTCTAAACTCAAGTATGTATCATCCCCACCAAGTCCAAGAGACGGGAGCCATTTAAAACGTGAAAATAATGTTTGTGGTCCTTCAGTATGATACTAGAGTCTCTAAAAAAAAGAACAAAGGCACTCTCCCCCGATATGCCCTTGTTTTATAGTCAGTGCATTGCAGTTGGCAGAGAATACCATCAATGCATCGTGTGGACATAAGGCAATAAAAATGTAATCTATGCTGTGTTTACTCTATCAAGCTACATTTCTTTTTTTATGTCTATGGACACGTACCGATATGGGAACTTTGTCAAATATGTGAAATGAATGTGAAAGAATGAATGCTGGTGTCATTTTTATTAATATCTATATTCTCTACTTAGCACAATGCACCAAAATTTAAAAGCATCCTCAAGTCTGCCTCTAAAAAACATATGTGAAGCAACAGCAATAACTGGCATTTAGAATGTCTAAACCTTAGGTTATTGCTTTTGTCAATTTGTCAGAAGCTATTTTCAACTTCATTAATAGTGGCTCATAAAGAAACGACCTGTCATAACTACTCAACACTCAAAAGATGAGTTCAAAAAGTCAACATCTTCAATATTGTCCACTTTTGTAGAAATTGTAGCAGTAAAAGCAGATGGAACTGTTAACCTCTATGGAGATCTTAAGGATAAAACCAATTTCATTTTACATCAGCCTTCCATAAGCAGTCTTTCCCTACACTTGTATATTTTATTTTATATTGTCATTTAATTCTATCACATGCCTGGGTCTCATCTCATCAATAAAGCTATCAAGTTATTGAAAGCAGGGTACTTGGATTACTTTGGTGGTGCCCATCAAAATACCTAGCTTAGCACTAGCACATCCTGCAGTTACAAGTAACTGCTGTATTAAACTAAGGATTGGCCTGTTGGATGCTTTTTTAAAAAAATAACGTTTTATTGAACCACAGCATCTATCTGTTTACATATAGTCAGAACAGCGAGAGCACCTTCTACCTTATCTTGCAAAAGGATAGTGGTCTAACAAATTAAATTTCATAAACATCTACTGAGAACTGGAGGCTACTGATATTCTAACACTTCAACATGTCCTCAAGCTTGTGGAAAGTATACCTATTTACACCAGCCTAGTTATATCTCAGAGTCAGACATGGGGAAACTACTAGTCTGGAACAGTGCTTCTCAAGCCAGGGTGATTTTACACCCCCCCCCTCCCGTGGACACATTTAGAATAGTCTGGAGATACTGTTAGTTATCACAGCTAGAGTTGTGTTAAAGGAGCCAGTGATGCTGCTAAATATCCCACATGCATAAGAAAGACTCCCACCACAATGAATTATCTGGCCTGAAATGTCAACTGTCAAGGTTGACAAACCTTGGTCCAGATGTTGTTTGTACCACATCACTGCAAGTGAAGGAGCCAGAGATCGGTCACTGTTTGGCCAGATCCCATGGTGCAATCAGCTGACTGAGAATGAGCATGATGCTCTTTCTAAGATTAAATGCATTAAGGAGTTGGTCTGTTTGCCTTTTGAGATGCAATCTGAGGAGACCACTAGAAAAAATTATCATAGCCTCATATCTGATATATAAACTAATCAACAAATATTTATATAATAACTTTACTATTTATGAACACTGCATGGTACAGACAATGTGAAATTTCTGCACTGTCCTAAACCCAAATGGGCAGATGCAAAATTAATGTTGGAAATGACTCAGCTCTCTCAAGATTCTTTATCTCAAATGGCAAAGGATTTTTTAAAGGATTCAAATCCGTAAGTTCGAATAAAATGGAAGCTCTCAATCACATTTTTCTGTCCCTTATATTTGTGATTTAGACTCTTATGTATAAAAACGAAAGACTCCCAAAAAACTGTGTCCCTAAATTGCAATGCTTAAAAATTGGTTTTTATGAGAAAAATTTAAAATATACAAATGCCTGATTATAATAAGTCTTGATAGGATAATTATTTGATTTACAATTTAGACAATCATACATTTTCTTCCTAAGTGTAATCATGTATCAGTTCAACTGGAAAGCTTTTTCTATCTCATTTCACATTTATCATTTCACTAGAAGCAGCTCAGACTGCGCTACCTGTGAAACCAACCAACTTTGTACAAAGAGGTGTCATCCAATTAGCTCTAACTTGGTGAAGAGCAAGTGTAAGCCCAAGTTGCCTAATCAAACAGGCTTGCTTGCCTTCAGTTGTGGCTCATTTTCTCTGAATTGGGTCTGCTATCTGCATTTGACCTCCATATGACCATGACTTTTTCAATTCAAATGTGCAGCTTCATGATAAATAAGACTGCATGGCTGCACAGGCTATAAATAACTAGAAATTATATGCTTTCTCTTGTCTGTTTGTACTCGCACTGCAAAACCCTTCACTTGCTGTGATTAAATAGTCTCTGCAGGTAGACAAGAAAATATAGCTGCCAAAATAACTGTATCCTCCTAGAATGGAAAGGTGTCAGGAACCCAAACACACTGCAAGTGGATGAAGAAAATTACTGGGAAAGAGAAAATTACAAAACAGGCTTTCAATATTGTTTGGAAGAGTGGACAACACAAACAGTAGTTATGTGTACTTCATGAAAAAAAATTTATCAAATGTTCACTTCCATCAATTAATAAAAATGGAAAAATGCAATTCTTTTATATCTTATAATGATATAGAATGAAACTTGAAGGAAAAATAATCAGTTTTGTAAAAGTGTGGGACAGACATTTAATTTACTGATGTATGTGATGTTCATGGAACTTAGGAAAATATGTTCTTAATATTCTTCATTGTCTTTCCACTGTTTTCTGTATTCTTAAAATGTGCTTCTGAACCTCGAAAGCAGTTTTGCTAACCAAGAAGACAATGTCAGAACCAAATGCTTAGCCATTTGGTATACAGAATACATGCAGCCAAAATGTCATTTAGGTTTCAAACCTGGTCCTGCCATTCTATGGCTCAGGACAAGTCACTAAGCTCTTTAAGCCTCATTTTCTCACATGTACAAAGAAAATAAGTAAAACATCCACAAAGTATCCTGGAGAAAAAGAGAGGATCGGCAAAAATGCTCGGTACAAAGCAACACGCCATGCAAATCAATGTATTATCAATCCTATGTGCAATAAGTTGAGTTTTTCCTCATCCTTCTCTGTCTACACAGTGGCCATTCTTTTGATGTTCTTAGAGAATAATGCTATGTTTATTGTGGCAGTAAAATCCACATCCTTCAAAAGTTTACCTAATATTATACGTTATATCTTACAAAGGCCATTAAAACACTTAGAAATCTTCTGTAAAGTACATAATTCTCCATCTATAATTTATTGTTTTTTAAAATTTAAGACACTTGGTTTCATCAATTTTAAGACTAGTTTTTTCTTCCAGAATAATGTAGATAGATGCTAATTTGAATTATAAAATATCTAAGCTACAACTGAAACTGTGTCTCTTCTTCCAACGATAAGGATCAATAGTACATGTCATCCCTAACCTAAAGCTGGATAAACCTACTTCTAGATATAATCCAAATTCAAAAATGAGTGTTTATGTATTTGACACCACATCTGAAGCCAAGCTAGACTAATAATAACTGAAATAATCACAAAACTTAAGACATCGTAAGACCTGCAGCAGTTGTTCGATACATTTTTTTATAGGAAGCTCTTTCTCTCCTTCCTAATGATAAGATCAAAAGCCATGCACCTCTGACCTACTACTGTGCATTCTGAGAGAGAAGGAAGAGGTGGTTCAATGACCTAAAGTGACCTTTCACTTTTAACTCTGAAACAATTGTCTTACAACACATAACTGAAACCTGAGAACACAAATGAGTCCGCGTACCACAGTACAAGAATATTAAACATTTTTCTGGGAAATAAATTACTCACATATATGGTCTCTTTTTAAATTGTGGCATTTTAGCAGCTTTTTAGAAAACAAAATAATGATACCAAATAAAACACAAAAATAATGTTGCATATACAATATTTAATAGAGCCACACTAAATAAAAAGGAAATTGACAGAAATAGAAGCTGAGTCAGTATTGTTAGCCTGACATTTCAAGTTTTCTGGCAAAATTAGACATCATTACAAGCAAGGTAATATTCAAGAACCACAGAACCATGCAGAGAAGGTGATGATACTGGAGTCATCACCCAGCCATGCAACATACCCCACCTCCCTTCCCACAAGTGAACGACAACATACGTTTAACAGCATCTTGGGGAAGAGGTTCCCAGGTAGTCTTGAGTAAACTTTGGGACACTATGGAGAAAATAAGAGAATATAACTAAAAACAAAAACAAACATGGAAATGAAGGGTGAAACTCTCTCACACAATTCCATTGACCAAAACAAAATAAAAAACAAACAGAAAAATCATTCAATTAAAAACAAAAAAACTAAACAAATACCCTGAGGTTTAGTTTCTCTGTGAAACCAAAGTAAACATATAAACAGAAGATCTATTTTAACAAGAGGTTAACATCTGAGAATGCTGGATATTTTGTCTCTGGTAGTACATCCAAGTAATCTATTAGAGGATTTCTTGCTCCTATTCTTCATTTAGTTCAAGTATCCATAATTCCCAATTCATTTCTCACAGTATCTCCATTTGTGTCACCCATTCATAGGGAAGCTTCTGGCTCTCGACTATAGCTATTTGTTGAGATTTTATTCTCCACTTATACCTGTCCACCTAACAGACCTCAGCCTCTGGCCCTTGCCTTCTTGATACATTACTCTGTAACCCATCCCCCTCTAATACTTAGTACAGCTCAGTTTTACCGTGTACATCCCTGTTGGGAGCATCCACCTTTTGCAAATGTTACAAAGTGTGTGCTGTCCAGGGAACCTGCATCCAACCCATGAAGCCCAGTGCTCACTCCCAGTCCAAAGTGATTAAATGGCGAGGGTGCTGGGGGAAGGCAGTAGTGGGATGAGGCGGGGGTGGGTGGGGGGGGATAATTTCTTACTCTTGAGGCAAATTCATCACTGCTAATAATTTTAAAACAAAGCAAAACAAACAAAAAACCCTCTTTCTTATTACTGAAACATATATGGTATCCCAGAAAATAAACCCACTTCAGGAAAGAAGGAAAAAAGTTGGAAATCTGCCAGAAAAACCTCACCCAAGAACTAAACCAGTTGGAATCACTGTAACAAAAGCCCTTTGTTCCAAAGGCTCCAGGCAACAGAATTCCCCACTGTGTTCCCATTACCTGACCTAATTAATTTCTCAGTTTGCAACTGAAGACCAGAGTCTTTTGAGCTAGAAGCTGCAATAATCCAATCTCAGCCAGAAAAGAACCCTTGGGGTTACCAGTTCCTACACCTGCTCTCATACAGGAGTGAAGTAGAATCACCTCATAAACGGGTGATGGCAGGAGACAAATGCTGGATCCCACTTCCATACTAGGCTCCTTCACAATGGAAGGTCTTAATGGTGTAGATCCTTCTGTCGTTTTGCTTAATCCTACAATCCCACTGGAAGACAATTTATATAATCCCCACGAATCCTAGACAGAAAATGGTGGCTGCCACCCTTAACAACACAAGGGCGAAAAGGCAGGAGTCTCAAAAAAAAAAGCACAACTATTGAATATATTTTTTAATCAAGTTTTCAATCAAGTTGAGTAATTCTTTATTGAGTAGTACAAATGCCCTACTCATGAACAAAATAAATAAACAAAATGGAGACTTTAACTCTCAAGGCTGTTTAACAAGAGCAGAAGTTTCATATATTTGCTACATTAATTTCCCCTGAGAATTATCTATTTGGTGGGGGGAGTTTCATCTTGCATTTAAGTCATCATGACTTCATATATTTATCCACCAGAGTTATGAAAAACTTAATATTCAAGAGAAAGGCTTTAAAAATGATATTCCTTGAGTCTTATGTCACTGAAAGTTTCTAATATGAAGTCAGGAGTTTTCTTCTATCTATTTCTAAGAGAGGAAACGAAAACTTGACATTGCAAATGTCTATGTGCTGAGCTCAGCAGCAACACAGGCATTTCCACTCTCTGGCATGTGAGGTCCATGAACTCAATTCAATCCCATTCTCTCTCCACCACAATACAGTACTCACGTTACAAACTAACTTAAAGGTATTCATCACAGCAATCCTCCTTGCCAACGCAACTGAAGCTTCATCAGCCAGGCTTCCGTGGTAGATCGTTTTTGCACCGGGAGGGTACATGCATAAACACCAACACATACGTACAAAGACAGACATGTATGTATGCAATTGCAGAAACGGCTGCCGAAGACAAAACAGCCACCCCAGCTTTGTTTTAAAGAGAAGCACTCAGAAGTCCCTCCAGAATGCAAGACGCATCTACCCCAGCTGGTAAAAGAACACATCCACAGCCATGCCTTATTAGAGAAAGACAAGAGGTGTGCTCATGACTGAACATACTGTGGAGACTCTGGGCAATTAGAGAAGTTGACAGGAAGGTGGTTAGTGGTAGCAACAGGCCCATTCCCAAGAACCAGGAAAATCAATCTGTTACAGAGAGCAGAGTCAGTGGCAAGAAAGACGAGAGGTGGCCAGGCTGGAAGAAAGGTCCACTTACTGACGCTGCCACACACCGCCATGCAGTATTCTTCTGTGTCAAAGTTGTTCCTGTTGCCGCCACATCCGCCGTAAAAGAACGGGGCACACTTCCCTTCAGTGACATCAAAGTACCAGCGGGAGATCATTGCTCGGCAGGGCCCGGTCTCGGCTTGTTCAGAGCACACCTCTAATCAGAGGAGATGTGGGGAACCACATTTAGCACGAAAGGCACCGAGTTGGTGTTCATGTACACACGTTCACATGACTTATGCATTAATCCTCCCAGTAGTAACTGGGACTGGTTTAATTAGACAGCATCTACCAAACATTTACTGAGCAATTTAATCACCCACCAGGACTTCAGAGTTACCTCTGTAACAAGAGCAGGGCGTTCCCACCTGGCTCAATGAGTGTAGCACTCAGTAGTAATAATAACAGGATTCCGGCTAGAGGTGAAAATATCCTTTAGCTGCTTTTAGGTGAACGTTAAATGACAGAAGGTGCCTGTACATCAAAACCATTCTCCATGTGAAAAATAAACTTCTCTTTTAAAGTAATCTCAAGTCAACTTTGATGTCAAAGTACTGTTTTGGTTATGATGCAAACGTTTAAGCTCTTGCAAACATCTGATTGTTCACCTGAATCAATGACTGGCTTGACTCAAGTGTGAAATTAGTTGTGTGTATTTTGAATGTTTTCCAGTTTTTGGAGAGAGCCAACCTGTCCAGTGACTATATCTGGAAACATATGTAATACCTGTAAATGTGACTTATAGTTGATTACACTGACTCTAATTAAAGACAATTTTTATTTGTACATCTGACCCTTGGGCAGAAAAATAAAATATAATCAACAACTCTAATTTGTTAACACATACCATGCATTGTTTTTCATTAAAACACACCTTACCTGTCAACATGTCTTGCCACCCTCCCCAATATCAGTTTCATAATCTCTGACTGACTCAAAGATTGACTCATCCAATTCCATTTGTAAAGTTAATCATGATTAGAATTAGAACCTCTCATGTATATCCCATTTTTGTTGGAAGTAAAACAGCAGCCCCAATTCTCCCTCTGGGTTTGCACCCTGCCCTTCCTTGCTAAGCTGGTAGAGAGCCCGCTGATGCCTTAGCACACAATGTCTTGCTTATTCTTAGTTTAACTAACACACCAAGGGAAAAACACCTTTTTATGAGACAAAAGCCATGCATAACCCAGAGCTTCCAAGTTAGAAGTATTCAACAGATTGATTCTAATCAACTAATCAAAGACAAAGACCCACAATGTCAATGTAAAAGAGAACTCACATTTTACTTCCCTATACACGCTACTCATTGCTCTTTCAGTAAAGGCAATGAGAGCTGAGTGGGTAGCTCAGTTGGTTAGAGCGTGGTGCTGATAACCCAAGGTCCAGGGTTCAATCCAGCTGCAAAAAAAAAAATAAAAACTAAAAAAATAACAGAACTGAGATGATGGCAAAACCAAAAGCTGATGCCAACAGGGAGGACACAGCACTGAGCTTACAAGGTACGTGTCCAGCACTGCAGGAGAAATGCCCTGTGTAGCAGACATCCAAGGTGGTTCTGGCTGTCTTTGGGTGGTTTTGAGATGGCAGCATCTGACTCCAGGAGCATCAAGCTCCATGTTGCCCATCATTAAGGGCACCCCATTCAGTGCTGCTGCTTTGAAAGTCCATGCTCCCCAAGCATGTTTCTTTAATTGGCTGTTCAGAATTCTCCTGTAGGATGAAAAACAACTGATCTGTTGACACAAGTGAATCCCCTGCCCCCATCCCATGGCAATTTTATTTATCCTCCAAAACAAAAGAACTGGCATTCTAACTTGTACAGGGTAAATTGGTTTGGGGGGTCTTATCACCCCTGAGTTACCTACAGAGCAGCTTCTGGAATGCAGAGCTAAATTCATGCCCCAGATGTGGGCGCCCTGCCAACCCCACCCATCATCTGTCTCTACTCCTAAACCTTCTCTCAGGTGCAGCAAACACGTACAAATTGGCTTTTCCCCCTTCCTCTGTGTCTCCCTCACCAATCTGTACATGTTCATGTTTCATGCTCTTTCGTGTTTCTAAGACACATGACAATACTCATCATTAATCTCCTCCTCACACTGTATTAATTCCAACAAGACTAAGAGACAGGGGTGTCTCCTGAGCCTACACTGTTGACAGGGCATGGCCACCGCTACCAAAGGAGGCAGAGAATTCCTCCACCTGGTGGCACAGCCCTAAGTCATAGGAGCACTGGCAGCAAAATTCGCCATGCCTCGACATTCCTGCAAATTCCCCCATTTTTTTTTTTTTTTTTGTCTTTTTCCGTGTCCGGCAACGGGATTGCAACCCTCGGTGTTGCTCCCGCGCCTCGCTCAGCCAGTGAGCGGGAACCGGTCTGTATGTGGGATCCGAACCCTCGGGCGGGAGCGCCACCGCGCTTCCCAAACGGTGCACTATCCAGCGCGCCACCGGGCCGGCCCCAAATTCCCACATTTTATATCTCTTAGAGTACCAAATACATGTCTTTTGATAACTTGTCTGCCACTGGCCCCATATCTCTGCAGGCACAGGAAACTTGTCTATATGACCTCTCCTATGTACTAAATAAAAGTGGTAGAATTTTAGGTTGGTGCAAGTTAAGTAAAGGGATAAAAGAATGATGATCAGAGGAGCTCATCCATGATAGATATTTGTGACCCAGTAACCATTTCTTACTTCCAGAACTCAAATGGCATTATAATATATCATCATTTTCCTACACCACCAGTGAAACATAATGATACATTTTTATTTTCTGCCTCATTCTAAAATAGCTATGAAACCTTTTGTTACAGCTAATTTGTAGAAACCAGGCCAAATGAGCCCTAATCAGCAAAAATAAGCATTTTGAACTAAAAAATCCATTTATATGTCAACTAAGGAAATAGAATGAAATACATGATGTACCCACAACCCCTTTTGGAGTCTCTAGCCATAAGAGTCTTGACTCATTCACTCAGAAAAGGTCAAGAAGAAAGTGAGATCTCCACTTGGGCAGTGTTGGGTTGGCTGTCTTGACCTTGAATGGCCTCAAAGAGTTTCATGACCTTGGTGGAGTCCGTGAGAACCTTGCAGGGAAGAGCAACCAATGCCACAGGTACTCATATACAAGAGGACATTGGAGGGAATGTGGTCAGAAATGCGTACAGCAGTGTGCGATAATCTAATACCAAATATATAACGTATGGAGGAGCAGACGTACGTGAGCCCGGAAGAATAGGGCTGAGAACGTGCCTCTTTCGTTCTTAATCTCTAAAAGACACCTTGTCCAACTCCCTCTGATTTGCTGACCTACAGAAGCACATTCCATCTGCCCCAGTGCCAAAGAAAGCACATACAGGTCTTCTTGCAACCCCTGTACTGGCAAAAAGGGTTTCTCGTTATCATTTGCCCAAATAGCAGCATCACAGAACAACCATCACCTGGCACTTCCCTTCACTTTCCCTTAGGGCTATGACTAGAACATCAACTTTCTAGAGTAGCAGAGCTGATTTCAGAGAGGACCCTGAGTAGGACACATTATTTATCCTCTCTTACTCAAAATCGTATTCCTATGCAACTGTAGGGCAGTGTTTGGTCTCTCTTGAGATTTTCTCTAACCATTCATCATTCCAGAAAAATTGTCCATGTGGCTGAAAAGAGAACCTTTGCTGAGTCTGGGAGAAGTTGAGGGGTAGGAGTGGGGTCAGCACCAGAAAAGTATTAGGCTAATATTTTCACACAAAGTATTAAAAAGTATGCAAGAAACAGCAGACTTTTGGAAGAGAACACGGAGGAGCAGGAGTAAATACCTGGGTTAAAAAAGTGTGATAAAGGATTAATGTCAATTTTGTAGTTGGGATATTGTACTGAGTGAAGAATATACAGGATCTCTTTGTAGTAATTCTTTCAAGTGCACGTGAATCTGTTAAAATCTCCAAACAAGTACAAATAAAACAAAACAAAATAAAATGAAACCTCCATTAAAAAAGTAGGAAGTTCTCACTCATAGTGTGAGCTAAGAGAGAAAGAAAGAAGGAGAGAAAGACCACAGTGGTGCATTAGACTTGCAGAGAGAGAGAGAGAGAGAGAGCATACATACATAGGGTTGGGGGGGGGGATAGGGCGGTGTTGGGGATTAATTGGGTGGGGAGTGGGGAACATGGGGAATAATCACAATTTGTGGTAATGGGCATCCTGATACCTGATCTGACCATCATATCCTGGACCCAGGTGGCGACAGTGAGCTTTGTACCCCGTGAATATGCATAATCAATACAAACAACAACAACAACAAAAAGTAGGAAGTTCAGTTTGCCTTACAATTGTAATCTTGTCACCTTCCTATTCCCACAAAGTGCTACAAATCTCGGTTTGAGAAATTTTCCCTTAAATCCCTTTCCAGCAATGGTAAATTACCAAGAGATCTAACCACTCAGGATTCTAGCCAAGTAGAAGAGTTTTAAAGCCTTGAGACCTGAAATACATCATTTATAAGTTACATGATGAGATTCACAGAAAAAGAAATCTCAAGAGAGATTTCAAATGCTTACATTTACATGATTTTCTACTTTCTTCAATAGAATAGTTTCTTCCTAATCTACAGAAATTACTAAAACAATTCAGTGAAAAACCTGTTACTATTATTACTCAGTGGAAAATTATTTATAATTTCATCCACTAAACGTAGAGCATGTAAATTAGACCTTATATAACTAACCCCAAGTAGAATTCATCTGAAAATTACAACTGCATCTTCCAAATATATAATATACATAATTGTCAATTTAAAATAAAAATTAAAAAATAAATGAATTTAAACAAACAGAAACCCCGCATCTTCCTTTTCTCATCTTCATTCTCTTCCCAAAATCGAAAATAATAAAGGAAAAGACTATCATTTTAAAATCATATGCTAAACTCAGTTTTTTGAATTCCAGTCTACCTTAATTTTTACTCAAAGCAAATGTTATGGATAATAATGAAGAGAAATTTTACCCAGAATAACAGAAGCAGGGATATTTCTCAAAGAGAATGTTTAAGCAGAAACACAGG
The DNA here is from genome assembly GCF_000696425.1 of Galeopterus variegatus. Lineage (NCBI taxonomy): Eukaryota > Metazoa > Chordata > Mammalia > Dermoptera > Cynocephalidae > Galeopterus > Galeopterus variegatus. Next base: position 5,498 of record NW_007740463.1, on the reverse strand, counting down.
TACAGACTCACATGAACATCTAAGGAATGACCATCCTTGTTCATTCATATTTAGTTCTGTAAACTTTGAAAATCACAAATAGGTTTTCTAATGTTCATTTAGCTGAATTCTTGTGGCAGAAAAGGCTTATTTCTTCTTTTATAACAGCTCTATTCACCTTGCAAGACAAAAACCCATTTAATAAACTGAAATGCTAGTGTACACAAAGGACTATGAAAGAGTTTATGTGCTTTTAACCAAATCCCATGCATTTTATTTCTTTGTAAGGTAGGCCCTCACTGAGATTTGTGCTTATTTCAACACTAAATTCCATTTTCTAAAAATCAATATAATACAGATGCAATATAGAAGCAAAGCTGGAGCTCCCAGCATTATATAAACTGATTACGCAATTCAGTGCTCAAAAAAATAATGCTCAACCACAAAATATCAACTCTGAATGGTTATTTCAAATTGGAACAATTTTTTCTGTGGACAACCACAATCAGAAAGCTAATTTTACAATTTTTGACAAATTCAGCATGAAGACAGTTGTAAAACTGGCAACCAGGTTGGGGAGAAAATCTGTACTTCAAAGGTATGATGATTATAATGCCTTCTTAAAAAGCAAAGCTGGGCCAGCCCGGTGGCGCACTGGATAGTGCGTCGCTTGGGAAGCGCGGCGGCGCTCCCGTCCGAGGGTTCGGATCCCACATGCAGACCGGCTCCCGCTCACTGGCTGAGCGAGGCACGGGAGCAACACCGAGGCTTGCGATCCCGTTGCCGGTCCCCGGTCCGGTACGGGGGGCAACACTGAGGGTTGCGATCCGTTGCCGGACACGGAAAAAAAGACAAAAAAAATAAATAAATAAATAAATAAAAAAGCAAAGCTAACAGATTAGCAAATAATTTGCATTAAATACAGCACTAGATTTAAAAAAAAATACTGTAAAGCTTTTTATTACAATTTTATTTTTAATAATTGGATTTCAATTATTCTCAGCCTACTGGAAGGTATGTAAAACAAAACTGTGTTCTGCATGGAATGTGTAACTTTTAAATTTACAAATTTTGAGAAAGCAACCACTTGAATAATCAAACTAAATAATCAAACTAGAGAGCTATTTATTTATAGAGAGCTAGCAGTTGTATATTCTGAAGTTGTAAAAAAACCCAAAAAACATTATATAGCATAATTTTCTCCATATTCTGCAAGAATATATGTTCAATTAAACCTCACACATAGTACAAATATCTCTCTTTTCCTTGAGTTAAAAATTGCATATCATGCATTCTTTTACTCCAATTTTAAAGAAGAGTAGAAAGGACAAATGTAAGGAGACAAATATAGCTTGCTTTTGAAATAATTTGTTTAATGTTACCATGAAATAGATTACAAAGAAGGACATAGGTACTGAAATCCACTAAGTATACTTATCTCCAATATTTCAAATAAGTTTATTTATCTGTCTAATCATTCAAACCATTAATAATGAAAAAGGCTAACCTCAATGTAGTTTAGAGCAAATTTACTTTTTAAGCCTGATTAAGCTATTGCTGCAATTCTAAATATCACTATATGGTGACTCTTCATGAGCCTAAGTTATTAGAACCAAACTTGTATTCTGTTGAAAAATAAGTAGACACATTTGTGTTTAATTCTTATAGATGAAAATTTTAAAAAATCAACACACTAGAAAACTGGCTATTTTTTAAGAATGTGTTTTTTGCAATGCTAGAACCATGTACTTTTAAGAGAAAAGAGCTTTTAACCATGTGCTTGCACATATTAGCAAATAGTCATCAAAAAACATGTCTAGAAAATTACTCTGATCAGGACAATAAATGATCAGATATTTGTGATCTAGTAATCATATTTTAGTAAACAGAAGCACGTAAAATTAGACAGGCAAGCTTGAACTGAAACCTTATGACAAATCTCACTTAAGCTCTAAATGTGGTTTGAAATACCAACAAATGTTGCAAACAGCTGTGCATGGAAATGAAACCACTGATTCACTACGAGATGAGGAGTGCTAATGTGTCACGGAAGTCTCTAGAAGATATATACGGTTGGCTAGTCTTTTTATTGAATTGTGTTAATTCTCTAAGGCTATCCAATACATCTGTCATTCCAATTATACCTGACCCAATTCTCACATCTCTCCATGATGAAAGATTATTTACAAAATGCCACCTGAAAGGGATTTACTTGTAAAACATTTAGACTAATCAGTACTCTCATGGTGGTGGTGTTAGTGAGTACTCACAAAAGGGTAGCATGGTAACTTTTCCTCAGCCATTGTCCTGTTTCTTATGAGAATAAACTCAGTTCTCCACTGAGCTGTGTGGTTACTCTCAAGTGCAACAGAGTAGTAACAAGAAACTCTGAATAAGAGAAGATACCATGTCCTGTGCTGGAAAGTAGGGGAAGTGATTTTTCTTATTGAATCACAGGCGAGGATATGTTGGAAAACTGACTGTCTACAGAAAAACAAAAAAATCAAACATTCCAAGTTACAGTGCTTGCCAATTTCCATGGTGTAAATACCCCCATCATTAGTATTTCAAGCTACCACAAAATTCCTTACTACTGTAATAAATAGCTTTTATAGGCTACTAGGAGTTGGTTACAGAAATGAAAGGAAACAGGGATACAAGTAAAACTGGTAGCAATTATACATACATAAGGAGATTATAAGAGTTTTTCAATTTCCTTGGTCTTGGTTTTATAAGGATGGTGTGATATTATGGTATTTATATATTGGTTTTCATCCACAGTTCCTGGCCCATACCACACTCTGACCTCCTCCTGCACTTCTTTCAACTATTTCTTTTTCTCCCCAAGGCAAGAAATTCTCTGACCTACTCTGTCTGACGGTAGATCATAAGACCCTCATTAGAGGAGAGGTCCTGCCTGTTACCGGGAGGAAGGAATGCAGCACAGAGCTCAAGAAGAACCTGAACAAAAGGCCTTGCTAGGTTTCCCCACCCAGTATGTTAGTGTTAGATCATACCCTTTTTGTCCAATCCCATTTCCACATGGTTGTTCAGGCTTCAATTATGCCTACGTAATGAAGCTTCCATAAAAAGCCAAGAGCACAAAGTTCAGGGGGCTTCTGGATAGCGAAATACATGGAGGCTTCTGGAAGGTGGCACTCCTGGAAAGGGCATGGAAGTTCTGTGTTCCTTCCCTTATACCTTGCCCTATGCCATCTGTTCCCTTTGTAATATCCTTTATAATGAATGGGAAACAAAAGTAAGTGTTTCCCCAAGTTCTGTGAGCTGCTCAGCAAATTAATCAAACCAAAGGAGAAGGTTTTAGGAATCCTGATTTATAGCCAGTCAGTCAGAAGCACAGGTAACTCAGGCCCCACTCCAGACCTACGGACTCAGAATTTGTGTTTGAACAAGAGCTTTGGGTGACTCGAATGGATATTAAGTTTGAGAAGCACCATAATCAATCATATCTTTTTTTTTTTTTGTCTTGTTTTATTTTTTGACAGCTGGCCAGTATGGGGATCCAAACCCCTGACCTTAGAGTTACAACAATCAACCTTAGAGTTACAACTGTGGATCTCAATACCACAGTCCAGTGGTTTGCAGAGATTCTACCCCAATCTCCTCCCCCAGGGGACATTTTTGGTTGCCACAACAGGGGGTGGGCTGGGGTAGAAGTCAAGGATGCTGCTAAACATCTTATAATATACAGAGTTCCCCACAACAATTAATTATCTGGCCCATAACATCAATAGTACTGAGGTTGAGAAATCTTGCCGTAGCTCAAGCAAACACAAGAAGGATTCGTGTTGCATTTTAGTAATTTTGCCCACCAAGGCTACTGTGCAACAGTCACTAATGCCTCAGAAATCCTGGGTAACAAATACTAGTAAATTTCTAGAATAGACAGAATCATGAAAATTGGCCAGTAAGACCTCTCTTTGCTTCTATCACGAAACATCAAAAACTTAAAGTCATATGCAAGTAATATGAAATTTCCGTCCATAGTCTTTGACAATTTCACATTCTGTCACAGAAATTGTACGTAAAAAGAACAGATATAAATTTAAGAAAGCAATAACCCCACCCTCATAGTTAAACACCTGAATAGTCTTAACATTGTAAACTAAATACAGTGCATCTTTAATGTTTCTTCTGTCCTCTACTCCTTTTTACACAAGAGTCTTTTAATGTTTAAAACTTGGGCTGCTGTTTTGAAGCCTGAGAGATTTTCTTGAACATCATTTTTTATGAGATTCATTTGGTCTTTGCCTCCTCTTGATCTTCCACTCTTCTAGCAACAGAATCACAAAAAGTCAGGCATTTGGAATAGGTGCCTGGAAACCAGATGAATCTTCAGGAGGGCAAACTGGTCCAAGGCTGAGAGAAGGAGATGCTTAGGCTGTAATCCACCCTGCTTTTAAAAATTCCAGAAACTCATTTTTCTACAAGGGATCTAAAGATTTCCATTAAAATCCACAGCTCTGTTACCTGCCCAAGGAATGTGAGCCTCTAGTTGGTCAAACACATGGATTAGCTAATAAGGTATGCCTATGAAAATGTATGTGAGTTTAAATGAACCATTCTCTAATTTGCTGTATTTCTTTTTTTTTTTTAGGTTTAATTTTTTTCCCCCTTAACTGAGAACTTTGAGTTCAGTAGATGCATACCATTTTTCTGAGGTATATTTTTTTAAAAAGTAACTGATTTGGGGAAAAACAGGAGAAAGGCTAGCATTCATTAAAAAAATCTGGTTTCTGGCCTTTAAATGAAATGGACTAAAATGTCTTTTTTAAAAATAAATTTAGATATAATTGTATTATATCTATATTATAATTGTATTTAGCTGACTACATTTGTTAGTCCAACAGTGAATTAAAGAACCCTGACAGAAAGAAAACAGAAGGTAAAAAAATTACCAAGCATAAATAGACACATAAAATTAAAAACAAAACCAAGTTCAGAAATATAACTTTCTAGGGCCGACCCCGTGGCGCACTCGGGAGAGTGCGGCGCTGGGAGCGCAGTGACGCTCCCACCGCGGGTTCGGATCCTATATAGGAATGGCCGGTGCACTCACTGGCTGAGCGCGGTGCGGCCGGTCTCAAAAAGGACAAAATAAAAAAAAAAAAGAAAAAAAAAAGAAATATAACTTTCTAGTCCTGAGAGATGGGATATGGGCCTTTTCCCCACCCTCGCCACACATCTAGGCCAGCAAATGGAACCAGCCGATGCTGGGATACTGAGAGGAGAGTTGCTCCAGACCCACCCAGCCCGCAACCAGGTCCTAGAATGTACTTGTTAACCACGTGGGTATCTTTGGGGTGTGTGACTTACCTGCTAATGTCCTTCACCAAATTTCTGCTTAGATTTTTCTAATTCATTTTTAAGAGTTCTTGCAATAAGGATGTTAATCTTTAAACGTGTGTTAAAAAAAAAAAAAAGTAGAGAGTAGAATAATGGTTACCAGAGATCGGGAGGCATGGGAGTTGGGGGGGGGGGGGAGGTTAGGGGGCAAA
>NW_007740462.1:29065-30004 GCF_000696425.1 Galeopterus variegatus | reverse complement strand
CACACTGTCATTCTGTCTAACCAGTATCAGCTTAGTTTTATTGGAGATGGAGCAAGGCTTGCGCTTGTGTTGATTTTTGGGGGTGTTGCAAAATGACTCAGGTAGATTGTTACCAGATCATGTTTTTATATCTTTGAGGGTAGTGGCCTTATTGATCATTGGGCTTAATTAAAGTTGCACTACTAAATTATCACTAAGCTTTTACAGCCAATGAATAGTAAAAATATCCCACCAGTGTATCTCACTAGTCAAATTGAAGATTAAAATGCTGGCAAAAGTATTTGAGTATCATATCACAGGATCAAGCTCATAAACTTGTATCCATTTTCCAGTCTNAAAGTATTTGAGTATCATATCACAGGATCAAGCTCATAAACTTGTATCCATTTTCCAGTCTGCATCTCCATTTTTTAATCTCTAAAATGAGAATAATAATATTAATGCTTTGATAACAACAATAATAATGTTTTTATAATAAGTGATTCATAAAGATGCTCAACAAATGCCAGTCTCCTGTACCTATCTTTTTTCTTTTGCTCAAGCCATCCCCTAAACAGCCTTCTCTCTCTCATTTTTCTTATTTTTCAATTTAAATAATATTGTCATTATCAGGTTGTAGGTGTGGTTCAGTCTTTAGACTGTAAACTGCAGGGTATACATTTATTTATCTTGCATCTCCAAGCATAGCCCATACTCTGGCATATAAAAGATACTTGAAAATATTTGCAGAATAAAAATGTAAAGTCTCACATCTACTATGAAGCATCCCCTGAGTAGCCTACCTCCTACTAAGCCCTATTTTACCTAAAATTAAAAAAAAAAACCCTCCCCAAAATGAAGAAACCTGCATCATCTGTTCCATCCTTCTGTCAATAACACATTAGATATTTTGTTTTTATTTTATTTAATTTTTTATGTCAATTTACCACATTCAATTTG
>NW_007740462.1:24445-28564 GCF_000696425.1 Galeopterus variegatus | reverse complement strand
AAAAAAAAACCCTCCCCAAAATGAAGAAACCTGCATCATCTGTTCCATCCTTCTGTCAATAATGCATTAGATATTTTGTTTTTATTTTATTTAATTTTTTATGTCAATTTACCACATTCAATTTGAGTTTTCTCTTGTAAAATCCCCTAAAGTTTGTTGTAAGGCCTTTCTGTGAAATGGTCAGGTATGTTATTTCATTATTCCAAACCTTGCCTAAAACAGTGCCATGTACATGTAATATATATATATATATTACATGTAATTATGTTTTTTGACGGGTAAGGGGATTGCAAGCCTTGGCATGGTGTGGTCTGCACCATGCTCAGCCAGTGAGCGCACAGGCCATCCCTATATAGGATCCGAACCCGCAGCCTCGGTGCTACCAGCACCGCACTCTCCCGAGTGAGCCACGGGATCGGCCCGTACATGTAATATGTTTTGAGTGGATAAAAGAAGGAGGAATTTTTGTAGGAGAAAAATAAAAGGTCAAGAGATAATTAAATTTTCATGAATAAAATAGTCTGGTCTCTTTTCCATAGTTTGGAAATTTGGCATGCCAGCAGTAAGAAATATTAAGAGTATGTTTAGTTTGAAGTGGTTAAGTCTCATTCATTAATTTAAAATGAGAACTTTATTGCATTGATTGAAACATGGCCTGTGGACTTCATTGAAAAATCAGTTCTTGCGAAACTAGTTTTAAAATGATCACTCTTTAATTGGAATTGTTTATAGTCACAGTCCATCTTTTAAAACTATTTAGGGATTCAAACAAATAAGAACAACTTGAAATCAAGAAAGTTACTTAACCACAAAAAATAGTTATTCCCAATGCTAAACAGATGATAAAATATTCATTGAAATGGGGGGTGGTGAAGGAGCCACTTTTTTTTAGTGAAAACACAACTTGGAATAAGGGTAATGCCTTAGAGAAGTGAAATAATGAATTTACTTATATTAATATCCATCCCCAAAGCAAATGGCAGCTTAGATTCACTCACTGAAAAGCTGTTGTCATCACAGAGCCTTCAGAAAGCCAAGTTCCTACAAATGTCCGTGGAATTTGTTCAACCTGTCTACATCTAATGATTTGTCCAAACCACTTTTTACATTTCCTTAGTAATAGTGAGCTTAAAATTTCTCAGGGGCATTACTCCATTATCTAGGCATTAACATTGTCAGGAAGCTGCTAAAAATTTGTAGAAATCTTTCATTTGCTAACATTTACAAACCATTTTACTTAGCTAAATAACTCTTTTCCCTTGACTTTTTATTTATTTTTAATTGTTTATATTTTGTTTTTGTGTATTTTTATTTTTATTATTTTTTATTTTTAATTTATCTTTTCTTAATTGATCTGTGATAATTGTATATATTTAAGGAGTACAGCATGATATTTGGGTACATTTATACAGTGTGCAAGGACTATATCAGGGTAATTTATCATATCCAGCACCTCAAACATTTGCCAGGTCTTTGTGTTAAGAACATATAAAATTCTCTCTATTAGCTACTTGAAGTTATACAGTAATTAGTTGATGACTGTAGTCTCTCCACAGTGCTGAAGAACACTACATCTTATTCTTCCCATCTCTCTACAATTTTGTTTTCACTGACCACCCACTCCTCATCTCTCCTCCCCACTGCCTTACCATTCTCTACTAACCACTATTCTACTCTATTTCTACGAGATCAACTGTTTTAGCTTCTACATATGAGAACATGTGGTATTACTCTTTCTGTGCCTGCCTTATTTCACTTAACATAATTTTTCCAAGCTCATCCATGTTGTTGCCAGTGGCAGAATTTCATTCTTTTTTATGGCTTAGTATTCCACTGTGTATATATACCACATTTTCTTTATTCAAACATCCATTGATACACATTTAGGTTGGTTCCATGTCTTAGTTATTATGAATAGAGCTGTGATAAACATGAGAGTGCAGGTATCCCTTTGACATGTTGATTTTCTTTCCTTTCGATATATATCCAGTCTGATTTTCATTCCTTTGGATATATATCCAGAACTAGGATTAATGGATCATATGGTAGTTCTATTTGTAGTTTTTCAAGAAACCTCTATACTGTTTTCCATAATGGCTGTACTAATTTACATTCTCACCAACAATTATAAGAGTTCCCCTTTCTATTCACCCTCACCAGCATTTGTTATTTTCTGTCTTTTTGATAATAGCCTTTCTAATTGTAGTGAGATAATATTTCATTGTGGCTTTGATTTGCATTTCTCTGATGATTAGTTATATTGAGCATTTTTTCATATACCTATCAGTGATTTGTATGTCTTCTTTTGATAAATATCTATTCAGCTCATTTTCCCATTTTCTAATCAGATTATTATTATTATTATTGAGCTGTTTGAGTTCCTTGTAAATTCCAGATATTACTCATTTGTCAGATGAATAGTTTGCAAATATTTTCTCCCATTTTGCAGGTTGTCCTTTTGCTCTCTTGATTGTTTCCTTTGCTGTGCAGAAGCTTTTTAGTTTGTATAATCCAATTTGTTTACTTTTGCTTTGTTTTTGCCTATGCTTTTGAGGTCTCAAATCTTTGCCGAGTCATGTGTCCTGAGAGGTTTTCCCTGTGTTTTTTTTCTAGTAGTTTTATGATTTTGGGTTTATCCCAGTTTGAAATGATTTTTATCTATGATGAGAAATAGGGATCTATTTCCTTCTTTTGCATATGTATCTCTGTTTTTTCCAGTACCATTTATTTAAGAGACTGTTCTTTCCTCTATGTATGTCCTTGTTTCCTTTATTGCAAATCAGTTGACTATAGGTGCATGTATTTATTTCTAAATTCTCTATGCTGTTCCATTGGTCTATGTGTTTGTTGCTGTGCCAGTGCTATGCTGTTTTAATTACAATCACTTTGTAGTATATTTTGAAGACAGGGAGTGTAATGCCTCTTGGTTTGTTCTTTTTGCTCAGGATTGCTTTGACTGAGGTCTTTTGTTGTTCTATATACATTTTTGAATTGTTTTTTCAATTTTTGTGAAGTATGTCATTGGTAGTTTGATCAGCATTTCATTGAATCTGTAGATTATTTTGGGTAGTATGATCATTTTGACAATATTGATTCTTCCAATCAATGAACATGGGATGCCTTTCTATTTTTTGTGTGTATCTTCTTTAATTTTTAAATCAGTGTTTTATAGTTTTCATTGTAGAGATCGTTCACACCCTTGACTAAATATATTCCTAGTTATTTTATATTTTTTATTCCTATTGTCCTTGGGCATTTCTTTGCTGGGAGATGTTAGTGATTCAATATTGTTACTTGCTATTGGTCTGTTCAGGTTTGTTTTTCCTGTTGGTTCAGTCTTGGTAGGTCATATATCTCCAGGAATTTATCCATTTCCTCTATGTTTTCAAATTTATTGTTGTCTAGCTGTTCAAAATAGTCTGATGATCGTTTGTATTTTGGTGGTATCAGATGTAACATCTCCTTTTGAATTTCTGATTTTATACATTTGGGTCTTTCCTCCTTTTTTTCTTGGTTAGTATAGCTAATGGTTTGTTCCCTTTTTAAAATCTTTTCATGAAACCAACTTTTTAGTTGATTGATCATTTGTATTGTATTTTTAGACTTAATCTAATTTATTTCTGCTCCGATTTTTATTATTTCTTTTCTTCTATTTATTTTGGATTTCTTTTTTTCTTCATTAACTAGTTCCCTGAGGTACATATTTAGGTGTTTTATTTGAAATGGTTTTATCTTTTCAATGTAGGTGGTTATTGCTATAAACTTTTCTCTCAACATTGCCTTGGCTATATCTGATAGATGTTGGTGTGCTGTTTCTCCCTTCACAGTTTTCAAAAAAATTTTTTTTTATTTACTTCTTAATCTCTTCCTTGCCCCATTGGTTATTCCTGTGTATGTTCTTTAATTTCATGTATTTGTGTAGTTTTGAAACTTCCTCTTGTTATTGTTTACTCCCTGAATGGATTAATTCATTCAGCAGGACATAGTCTTAATGATCCAATCACCTCCTAAACCTACCACCTTTCAAATATCATAACTGGATTTTCCACCTTTTTAATACTGTTACAATTGGAATCGAGTTGCCAACACACAAACTTTTGAGGGACACATTTAACCCAT
>NW_007740462.1:13900-23515 GCF_000696425.1 Galeopterus variegatus | reverse complement strand
ATCATCCTGATTTGATCATTACATAATGTTAACATGTATCCAAATACTACATTGTACCCCATAAATACAGACAATCATTATGAATCACTCACACATTTAAAAATGTATGTCACACACACACACACACACACACACACACACACACACACACACACTCTCTCACATTTATTATTTTGGAAGTCTAAATTTTCTATAACAACTAGAAAACTTAGAATTAAGTAGTTTTTAAATATAACACACTTTATTAAGGGATCATTTCCATAAAATAGAATGCATCCACATTTAGTGTATATTTTGATGAGTTTTGAGCAATGTATACAGCCAGGTAATTAACACCAGTACCAAGAAATAGGATATATTCATCACCCAAAAAAGTTCCTTGTGATCTTTCATAGTTAATACTGTCTCCCCATTCTCCACCCCAGTCACTGTTATGCTTTCTGCCAATAAAAATTATACTGTCATTCTAGAGTTTCACATAAATGACAGTAGAGCTAGGGCTGGGTCTGGAGCTCACAGACTCCTCAAGCCCATTGTCTAGACTGGGTCACAATCCCTTCACACACAGGTCTACGAGCTAGGTAACAGGAAAAAGGTCCTTGGAGCCTTGGTTGAAGGAATAGTAAATTTTATTTAGCACACACATGTCTAAGAGCTATGCAGTCCAAAGAGAAACTCAAAAACTCAACTGCTAGTGGCAGAGTCCAAAGAAAAAACTGAGCAGCTTCCAGCAAAGTAAACATGTCCTATTTTTAGATGCAAGCTCTGTCCTCCAGCCACTGCTTCACAAACTCTAAAGAACACAACAATAACAACAAACTAAAAAAGATACATGAGTGCCCATGTGCACTATAACTCCACCCACACACAACTTGTTTACAAAGAATGTGCCGCACCACCCCAACCAAACCTGAGGCCAGGGGACCTGACTAAACTATTTTTCTCACAATGACTCAAGAGCATTTACTCTTCTGGGTTTGAATCAATGAATGGTTTTGAGAGCATTAATAATGTGGAGCATGTTAGTAGTTTACTCCTTTTTATTACTGATTAACATTCAATTGTATGTTATGCTAATGTGTTTATTCATTCACCTGTTGATGGCTATTTGGATTGTTCCCAGATTTTGGCTATGGGAAATTAAAAAGTTATAAACATTTGTATACTAGTCTCTGTGTGGGCATATGTTTTCATGTCTCTTAGGCAAACATCTAGGAATGGAATTGCTGAGTCATATGATAGATGTCTGTTTAAATTTATAAGAAACTGCTATAATGCATGGTTGTCATTTTACATTCTCACAAGAAATGTATGTGACTAACTAGTTACCAACACTGTTATTGTCAGTCTAGAATTTTAGCCATTCTATTGGGTTTGTTGTGGTATTGCAACATAGTTTTAGTTTACATTTCCCTGATGACTAATGATGTTGAGCATTTTTGCAGGTGCTTATTGGTCATTTGTATATCTTGTTTCATAAAATTTGTGTTCAAATATTATTCATAATTTAAAGTTGAGTCATTTTTATCTTCTTACTATTTTAAGAGATTTTAAGAAAATATATTTGGGATGTATCTATGTGTTAAATAGAAGCATTGCCAATATTTTCTTCCAGTCTGTGACTTGCCTTTTTATTTCACTGAGTATGTTTTAAAGAACAGTAGTTTTTATTTTGATATGGTCTATATGCAAACTTTTTTTATTGTTTATACTTTTTTGTGTTCTATATAAAATATTTTTTCTTATCAACCTCCAGGGCATGGAAATGTTTAATCTTTTCTTCTGGAAGTTTTATACATTTAATTTTTTCATCTGGATCTATTTTGAGTTGTTTTGTGTATGCTGTGAATTAAGAGCCAAGGTTCATTTGTTTCCCATCAAAAATGCTATTGTTCCAGTCACATTATTTGAAAAGATAATATTTTTCTCATTGAATTACTTTGGAAACTTTGTGGAAGATAAATATCTATCTGTCTATCTATCTACCTACCTATCTAACCTCTTGATTCTATTATGATCTATGTGGCTCTTCTTCTGCCAACATGCCATTGGCCTGATTATGTCTACAATTGTAAGATATCCTGAAATCAGGTAGTGCAGTCTTCTGAAATTTCTTTTAAATCAAAATTACCTATCTATTTGTTATCTTTTAAATTACCATATAACATGTCAGTTTCAACAAGTAAGCCTGCTGGGGTTTTGAGATTTCACTGAGTGAGAGAAGATTTCTCTCAGCAATATTTTTCAGTTTGCATTATGNTGAGCTACTGCTTGGATGGTGGGCTAGGACATGAGGCAGGCCTATGGAAGGTGAATCTTCCTGGTTACTTTTCTGGGAGGACATTGATGCACTGGCTTTACAAGCTCAGGGGCATGTTCATTAGGGTAGGAACCCATGAGCTGTATTTTTTTTGGGTGGGTAGGGAGACTCGGGTGCACAGAACATAGTGAAGTGGCATGGAGAGTGGAAGGGGGGTGTTGATCAGAGGCAGGTCTGCCATCTGATCTCTGGACAAGGATGTGGGGATGCATTGGGTTAGCAGGCCTGAGGTTGGCTTCCCAGAAGTGCAGCACTGGAGTCACAGATGTTCCTGGGCCCAGGCTTTAAGCCACCAGGATCAGGACATTGTATCCTCTCCTGTGAGTATGTTGGGATGACTGCAGAGCCTTAAGGCTGGAGAAGCACAGTGTCTACTGGAAGGAGGGCAGAGAGTTCTCTTGCAGTAGTTCTTGTTTCAAAATGGTGCCTTACTTTATAGGCTTGGGTCAGGAGGGGGTGGGGAGGGGAGAGCAAAGTGTGTGCTCCTGTTCCAGAGCAATGCAGTGCATTATTCTAGGTAGCTCCTCACACTTGGCTCCATGTTTGCAAAGGCTGTGGGATCTTCCTGCAATAAGACCTGCAGGCTTCTGTGGTAAGAATGAGGATTGATGTGGGCCCTCTGCCTACCTTTTCCTTGCAAGGGAAAGTCTCTTCTGTGCTGATCCCTGTGGCAGAAACGTGGTGGTTGAGGCAGTGTGCCTTTCTCTTCTCTCTACTCTGCCATACTGGTCTTTCCTGCTCCATAGGGATCTCATCTGTCTTCTGCTGCACTCCCATGCTCTCTCACAGATACTCCCATCAATATTCAGCTGTCTGTTAGTTGTTCTGGCCCTTTTCCTTGGGAGGGAGGTACACCAGGCACCTCTAGTTCACCATCTCCCCCGTCTACCCCCTTGACTTTTTAATCTTCTGCTGTGTTAATACGAGTATGTCCCATCTTATTTAGAACTGAACACATCTATCAAAGTAAGTATNTGTTGAGCTAGTATTGTAGCTTTATTCAAATTTGAGAATATTTTAGACTCCGTTTCTTCAAAAAAAATTTTTTTTTCCTATCTCTACCATGTTTGAAACTCCTATTCCATGTATGTTAGATAATTTTATTTTATTTCACAGGTCACTGATACCCTGTAAATTTTATTTTATTCTCTATATTTTTTCATTTTTAAAAGTTTCTTTGATAAATTTATAAATTCACTGATGGTTTCTTGTGTAGTTTATTATGTGTTGTTATCCCATCTAGTTATCATTTTTATTTAGGCACTATTTTTCAACTGTGGAAGTTTCAACTCTAGAAGTTTAATTCTTTGTTTTTAAAATTTCCATTCACTTTTTAATTTTGTTCATATTGTTCTTTACATATTTTTACATGTTTATAATAGCTGTTTAGTGCACTTGCTAGTTCCATTATAATGTCATTTACTGTACTCTTTTTATTGATTACTTTTCTTCTGTTTTGCGTTTCATTTTTCTACTTAACATAAGCAGTTGTTTTTGATTTTGTGGTAAACATTATAGATTTAATGTTGGTAAGAGTCTAGATATTTTTTTCTTTCTTTAAAAACTGTTAAGCTTTCAGTTGGCAGGTAATTAAGTGACTTGCAGATCAGTGTCATCCCTTTGAGTCATTTTTTTAAAGCTTTGCTAGGGCAGGTCGAGAGTTGTTTTTATTCCATTGATATCTTGCCCAGATTACTAAGGTCACCCTCTGGTGACAATTCACATTCCTGAATATGCTAAAGCTTCATCAACAATGCTTCACTCTGGCTCGTTGGAATCCCATATATTTTGTTAGAGCTTGCTTTTGAGAGCTCTGGAAATTTTTACCTTACAAATACTTGGTAACATTTTACCTGGCTTCATGGGGCTACACTCTACACTTGCATATCTGAGTACTCAGCAAAGATAAACAAGGACTATTTATTTGGATTCAGGAGCTCTTTTTCTGCACAGCTCCCTCTTTTCCAGAACTCTGTGCCAGCAACTTCCAGCTGCCTCAGCCTTTCCTATTTTCCATATACATTTCTCACCTCTGTGAGGTTGCTGGGCTCCTTTTGGGTTTACCTTTCTGTGCATGTATTCTTGAATTTTTTCTAGGCAGCAAGCCAGAACAATTAGAAGGCTACCCTCACCTGTTTTCCTTTATTCATGGATCACAGTTCTGAGATGCCTTTTGTCAGTGTCTGAAACACATTTTTTCCTTTTTATTTATTTATTTATGTATTTTTTAACTGCAGGAGGGTAAATCCAATTCTTATTTAATTCTTATTACAATATCATGGTTAGAATCTGAAGTTACAGATCATTTTTATATCTCAGTCTAAAACCATATTAAGAGCTATAATTTTTGTATTTTTTTAAAAACCTGGTCAGTAAGATCTACACCAATGAGTTCATTTAATTGTTAATTCCTCTGATGGAAAAAAAATAGTTATAAGCAGCAGGATGGGAAAGACCAGGAAATGATTCAAATAACCCAGCTGTGCATAATTCAAAGATGGCCTTGAGATAAAAGAAAAAAAAAATTGAAAATCCTCAATGTAATGCCATTTTGAGATGTACATCAAAAGACTTTTTCAAATGTGTTAAAAAAAGGAAAATATATTTAGAACATTTTCAAAGAGCATCCTGAAGTAAAGTTAAGAGCAGTATAAAGGGATCCTTGTCCTGTATTTGTAAATGTTCACAGGACTAAAAAAAGGGAAGCAGAAAATATAAATTGGAATGAGGAATTCCCAACTTATAAAATCTTCAAATGTGGCCACACATTTTAAGGAGATTTAGAAGAATATAAACCAGCTAGAAATGAAAAATAATTTATGGCTCTTCAGGTAAAATAGAATTGTCTGATTGTACCAGACAGAAGTAAAGAAAAATATTTGAAAGGTGAATCTTGAGACTTGAAAATAAATAGCAAATGCTTGAGGTAAAAAAAAAAAAATAAATAAATAAATAAAAAAATAATATTTGCTTTGGTTTTGAGGTAAAAAAAAAAAAAAAATATTTGCTTTGGTTTACAGAAAACACTCAAAATATTAAAAATTTATACCAATTCTTAGTCTCTTCCTAAAACTGTTAATCAGTGAACATTATCAGTGAAAATTCCTTTATTCTCTGTGATACAAGCCATGTAACTTTTATATGTGATGACCTACTTTGGACATGGAACTTTCAGATAGAATGCATTGTGAAAAAAACATTTTTAGAAATCCCTTAAATATAAATAAATGAGCAAATTCTAACCAATCTAGACATCATACTACCTACACTGAATAAGATTCAAAAATTAGCTATTATCAAATATTTCCAATGAGCAGAAACTTCATAATACCTAGTAATAATCTGAAAAGAGAATAGTTAGATAAGAACCATAGAATGTAGACTAAATCTCAGAATATCATAAAATTTTGCTTTTATGCATATGCAAAGATTAGAACATGCTTTAGGTATGTAAAATCAGTAACATGGCACACATGAGTCCACACTGATTCTTCCCAGAATATCATAAACCTTTATTTACATGTATATTAAAATATTAGGCTATGTTCCCAAAGTATAACGTAGCAATATGACACACCTTGAAGACCCATTGCATGTTAAAACTTATTCCTTTGATTAGTAGCCAGGGGCCATCCTCCCTACTTCAGAGTAATTGTAGTCTTGGATAAATTAATCACAATTTTCAATTATCTAGTCATTTCACATGTAGTACAATATTGCTAAAATATATTAACTTTCTCTTTTGTCAAATAATAATACTCTTGCTGGTGAAGGAGATATGATGGTTGTGCTTCTGTAGTTTGAGATGTGTCCATGCTCAAAACAAATATTTTCGATAATCCAGTACCAAATTTGCATTTAATATATTTTTTGGATCTTCTATTGCATTATTCATGACTAAAATCCTTATGTAAGAACCTCTCACAGAGCAGAATGACAATGCTCTGTGAGAGGTTCTTACATTAGGACTTTAGTCATGAATGATAAATCCATCAAGGAGTTCAGAAATTCCATCATAGGTGCACAAACTTTGTTTTCCAGTTCTGCAAAGAACAGATGGAAATGGTCATTTTGCAAGATCTATGAGAATGTAATCTAACAAAACCATGATGGTTGTCTGATGGCATCAGATAATCTTAAATAGACATTTGATAAAATAATCCATGGGGCAACCCATCACAGTAGGGATAAGTTGGCCATGATTAGAAACACCAATGGAGAAATTTTATTAGGATGGATTTTGTACTATTGTCTCTTTCTATAGGTTTTCAGTATTTGCTAAAAGAAAGACCTAAAAAGATTAAGCTGTTTCCACCAAATTTAATTATGTTACAGAACAACAACAACAAAAAATCAAGAACCTAACAAGGTTATATGCAGTGTTCAGCATCTAATGTTAAATATCAAGGCATGCAAAACAAGCAGAAAAATGTGAGCTATAATGAGGAAGAAAATCATCCTTTTCTGTAAATCTTTATTTCCATATGATGTTATTTTTCATTTGCTTGAAGGAACTCCCTTAGCATTTCTTGCAGTTCAGGTCTGCTTTAAATTTTGTTAGGCAGGACCAGGACATAATATGGCCTATGGCTAATTATGCCCCACCACTAACGCAAAAATTCTCTGAGTACGCTACTTAATACCCTATGGATTATCAGGATTTGTACTATGGTTGATGGAAGCGTAAATTTGTTCTTTTGGCTCTAAGTGCAAAGGATTGTTGCCTCTAATCTTTCCATTCATTTCTTTTCCCACTATCAAGTTGTTTTCTCATGCTCGTGCTGAATAGTATTTAGTTGATGATTCAAGGGGATTTCTTCCAGATCTCTAGAGTTCTCTTTCTGTGCAACTCTCTCCTGCCTGGTACTCTGCACTGCAAACTCTATCAACCTTGGTTTCCCCCTTCTCCCGGCCATGTCTCCTCAAGCCAAGGGCTCAATCTGGTTTTGCTCTCTTGGTGCCACCTGGAAACCTCTCCAGACAGTAAAACGGGCAATCAGAGGGTTCACTTTGTTTATTTCCTATCTCTCAGTTATTGGTTTCTCATTGTCTTATGTTCAATGTCTTAGAAATCCTTCATAGGTGCACAAACTTTGTTTTCCAGTTCTGCAAAGAACAGATGGAAATGGTCATTTTGCAAGATCTATGAGAATGTAATCTAACAAAACCATGATGGTTGTCTGATGGCATCAGATAATCTTAAATAGACATTTGATAAAATAATCCATGGGGCAACCCATCACAGTAGGGATAAGTTGGCCATGATTAGAAACACCAATGGAGAAATTTTATTAGGATGGATTTTGTACTATTGTCTCTTTCTATAGGTTTTCAGTATTTGCTAAAAGAAAGACCTAAAAAGATTAAGCTGTTTCCACCAAATTTAATTATGTTACAGAACAACAACAACAAAAAATCAAGAACCTAACAAGGTTATATGCAGTGTTCAGCATCTAATGTTAAATATCAAGGCATGCAAAACAAGCAGAAAAATGTGAGCTATAATGAGGAAGAAAATCATCCTTTTCTGTAAATCTTTATTTCCATATGATGTTATTTTTCATTTGCTTGAAGGAACTCCCTTAGCATTTCTTGCAGTTCAGGTCTGCTTTAAATTTTGTTAGGCAGGACCAGGACATAATATGGCCTATGGCTAATTATGCCCCACCACTAACGCAAAAATTCTCTGAGTATGCTACTTAATACCCTATGGGTTATCAGGATTTGTACTATGGTTGATGGAAGCGTAAATTTGTTCTTTTGGCTCTAAGTGCAAAGGATTGTTGCCTCTAATCTTTCCATTCATTTCTTTTCCCACTATCAAGTTGTTTTCTCATGCTCGTGCTGAANGTTTTGCTCTCTTGGTGCCACCTGGAAACCTCTCCAGACAGTAAAACGGGCAATCAGAGGGTTCACTTTGTTTATTTCCTATCTCTCAGTTATTGGTTTCTATTGTCTTATGTTCAATGTCTTAGAAATCCTTGTTTCATGTATTTTGTTCACTTTTTTAATGTTTGGGGAAGGAGAATATTTCTGTGTTTGTTACTCTATCATGGCAGGAAGTGGAAGTTTTGAAAGTAGGCTCTTTCGACTTGGCTAAATTTTAATATATTTAATTTTTATTGATGAACAAGGGGACATTCTTAGTGAAACATAAACTTTGCATTTAGTATTCTTTCTATCTCTGAAATTCATTTACTTACATAAATCCCACTGGCTTATTAGCCAATTAGACAGCAGNTATCTCTGAAATTCATTTACTTACATAAATCCCACTGGCTTATTAGCCAATTAGACAGCAGATGGTTCAGTTCAACTCGATTAAATTGAAAGGGATGAGCCATGAATAACTGGGACTATCAAAGTTTGTGTTAAAAGAACACTGTTCTTTTAACAACAATCCTTGCTTTTGTTAGTCCTTGAAAAAGATCAGCTCAGATTCACCTTCAACATTTATTGAAATTGTTAACCCTACCATTCTTATTTATATANGTTAGGATCTATGCTTCAATTTCTTGTTTCAAACTATATTTCTTTCTTTTTTTTCTTTTTTGTCTTTTTTACTGACCAGTAACGGGATCGCAACCCTCCGTGTCGCGCCCGCACCGCACTCAGCCAGTGAGCGGGAACCGGTCTCCACATGGGATCCGAACCCTCGGCGGGAGCACACTCTCCAGTGCGCCACCGGGCCGGCCCCAAACTATATTTCAATCCTCACAGTAATTACTGTGATGCTCCTTTACCATATGAGCCTAATACCACAATTATTTTTTAGTTTAACAGTTAAACGAATCCACTTGAATAGGTATGCCAGGTCCAAATGAAAAACTCTGGAGAAGTAGCCACCAAATTGATATTTAAGCCTTCTATTTAACTTCTTATAAAACACATTTATAAAACAGGGACAATGTTAGCACCTACCGATAGGATTGTTGTGGGTATCAACTGAGATATGCTTAAAGCTCTTAGAACAGCATCTGGATCGAATAAATNTAATCTGTAGGTTGTCTCTTCACTGCGTTAAGTGATATTCACATGTAGAAGAATGAAATTGGACCCCTATTTTACACCATATACAAAAATTAACTCAAAATGGATTAGAGACTTAAATGTTAAGACCTGAATCTGTAAAACTACAGGAAAACATAGGGGAAAAGCTCCACAACATTAGTCTGTGCAATGATTTCTTGAATAAGAGCCCTTAAACACAGACAACGAAAGCAAAAATAGACAAATAGGATGTATAAAGCTAGAAAGCTTCTGCACAGTAAAAGAAACTATTACTGGCATTTTCA
>NW_007740462.1:10889-11923 GCF_000696425.1 Galeopterus variegatus | reverse complement strand
TCACATTTGTCTTTCAGATCATTTTTCCCAGGACTTTGTGGAAAATATCTTACCTTGGTAATGAAAATGATTTGATTTGGCCTGAATAGGAAAAAAAAGTTATATAAAAGATAAAAGGCAGGTACCACTTCAAAATATAGCCATTATATCACAGAAATATAGATCTTAAAACTAGAATAGAAAACTGAGATTACTTAATTCTACTGTCACAATATACAAATGAGAAAATTTAAGTCCAGAGGCTATTACTGGCTTGCTGAATATCATATTTATAGAAGACACAGAGTTGTGTTAAAGTTAAGGTCCGAATGTACACAAGCGTACACACACATGCTCTAAACACAACTACGCACACATTCAAATAAAAAGCCATTATAAAGAGGCAGTGGCTTGTTAAAATGTGTGGCTAAAAGAAACAAATTTTTTAAAAGTGAATTGCCAACTCAGTCTACAACTGCAAGACATTTTTTTGTATAAAGTTCTTGTGTAATGATAATCCTAGCCTAATTTTCACATTCTCATGCACATGCATATATACACATATACAAACAAACACACACACCCCTGAGACGAAGTGTCATAATGTATTCCCACATTCTATGTAGAAAATCAGAGTAAAGCATGAAATTAAAGCCATATGACCCAGCTATCCCACTGCTGGGAATATATCCAAAGGAATGGAAATCATCAAGTCGAAGGTATACCTGTTCCCCAATGTTCATTGCAGCACTCTTCACAATAGCCAAGAGCTGGAATCAGCCCAAATGTCCATCATCGGATGAGTGGATACGGAAAATGTGGTATATCTACACAATGGAATACTACTCAGCTATAAAAACGAATGAAATACTGCCATTTGCAACAACATGGATGGACCTTGAAAGAATAATATTAAGTGAAACGAGTCAGGCAGAGAAAAAGAAATACCACATGTTCTCACTTATTGGTGGGAGCTAAAAAAATAAACAAATTAATTCACCCACAAACACACACAAAAAAAAACAAACAAACAACAACAACAACAACAACAAAAA
>NW_007740462.1:7473-9926 GCF_000696425.1 Galeopterus variegatus | reverse complement strand
AAAACTTGGGAGATGGTCTTGGCTCCTACTTCTCTCTCTTTCTACACCCAAGAAGTCATCGAATTCTTAGTCTACATCTCAACTAACTCTGAATCCTATGTATTTATGTCCTTCCATACTTTAACTGCTTTAAACCAGTCTACTGGTCTCTCACATTAACACCAGCTTTGCTGCAATCCATTTTACTCACCTTGTGATAAAATGTGATCATGTCATTCTCTGTATTAAAAACAAAAGTAAGCAAACATGTGAATTCTGTTCATCTGTAACAGAAAGTCTAATCTTCACATGGCCTAAAAGCACTTTCACCATTTTCTTGCTTGTTTGCTTATTTGTACAACGAATATTAATCAAAGACCACATATGTGCCAACGTTCTAATTAATATTTCTATTTCCAGTTATATTAGACTATAGTTTTCAGAAAATCCATTCCACAGAGAACTAATAAAATGCTGGATAAAAGATCAAAAGTTATCTTATAAAAGCTGACAAGTTAGTAAGAAATTACCAGGCCAAATCTTAAGAGAAAGCCAAAACTCGGAGTTATAAACTAAGCATCTTAAATTAATTTTGCCCAGAGAAGGAATTAAGTTATGGTATGGAGTTACATGTTTGGAAATGGGGAAAAATATCAAAAGTTCTCCTTGAGTTTACTAGCCTATCTTTATTCTAGCATTAAAACTGGACTCTGAGTGATTACTCCATCATGGTAAAGATCAACCAGAAGTAAACTCACATTCCTCCCCACACTTCCAGAGAATTTCGAGGAGCATTTGCCTGGCTGTGAGGACAAGAAAGGCAACAAACAAATATAAAATTTTCTCTTGAGAGGATTTATTTACTGGCTGATACTATTTGGATTTGCAGCCCAATTCACATCACTGGAATTTAGGATTTAGTTTCAAGTGATCTCATACTGGTAATGGTCCTAAGTACCACTGAGAAAAACAAATGAGTCCTCTCTCAAAGAAGGCACTTTATCCTAGATCTTAGGGAATCACCACATTTTCTTTTCACATGCAATAACAAGCATATGGTAATGTATAAACACAGAAGGAAACAAGGTTTTGTGAGCAAAAATCAGTCAAAACAATAGTCAATAGGAATAGACCTATGGAATCTTCAAATATTGGAATGACTAGACTCATACTATAAAATAAACTTTCCTCACTCTATTTAAATAAATAAATAGTATACTTATACTTTATAGTATAAGATCTATAAATCTGTAGAAGAGAATAGTTTTAAAAGAATGAAGTAGATTTTCTAGAAATGAATATACAAGTCATAAAAATAAAAACAGAAATGAGCTTAGAATTGCATTAAACACGAATGAAAATTTAAAAAAAAAATAGAATGACCAGACAGTCTGGGGATTTCCATACTTGCCAAAATGAAGAGGGATTTACTTCGCGTGTGGAATATTTTAGTTTATTTCATTCAAACAGAGCTACCTGCCTACTGTTTGTTTGTTTGTTTATATTTACCCTTTGCTCAGCTATACAGAGCTCAAGTGCTAGTCCCTACAGGAAGTTCCCCCGTTTTCGAAGTAAGTAAAGGACAACAAATTAGTTCCAGTGCAGAATTTAAGTGGTGGGAACAGCAAATAATGCAACACAGAACTGAAAGAAAAAACAAAATACCCATAGACCAAAGAAGTTTGATATTAACTAGTAAAGGTCTAACAGCACCAAAGAACACCTCTAAAACCTAAAAGGGGGCCGACCAGTGGCTCACTCGGGTGAGTGCGGTGCTGGGAGGGCAGCGGCACTGGGAGCGCTGAGGCCACGGGTTCAGATCCTATATAGGGATGGCCGGTGCGCTCACTGGCTGAGCACGGTGCAGACGACACCAAGCCAAGGGTTACGATCCCCTTACCGGTTACAAACAAAACAAAACAAAACAAAAACGAAAAACCTAGAAGGACTGGAAGCCCCTGGGCTCCCAAGCCAGGGATTGGGATGGGCTGTGGCACTCAGCCACGCCCAGCCCAGAGATGACCACTGAGCCACCGCAGGAAACACCCTGGGCTCCCCAGCAGGAGTGGTAGGGGGCCCGAGGGCCTTAGCCACACCCCCTTGACAACAGCATCCAGCCTAACAATGACCAAGCTGTTGCTGGAAACCCCCTGGTCTCCCCTGCCAGAATAAGGGGAGGGGTCATGGCCCTTGACCTTGCCCTCCCTTCTCCTTCTCCCACCCTATTTCCTTACCCCTTCCCCTCTTCCCCTACCACCAGCTGCTCAACAACATCTTAGAAGGTAAAAACAAAATATTAACCAATAAATTAAATATATATATATGTACATATTTTCTCCTTTTGCATGGGATCAGGAGGTACAAAGTAACCTGAAGTCTCAGTCGTTAACAGTCCAGTACGAGTACTGCTAGCTCCTTCAATGAACAGTCATTACGTTTTATCTGGGGGGTCTTCATCTCTCTACACAGGTGAA
>NW_007740462.1:4795-5789 GCF_000696425.1 Galeopterus variegatus | reverse complement strand
CTAAATAAGAAGGTCTTCAGGAGTCTCTCTTAGGCATAGCATACTAAAAAAATAAACTGCATCAGATTATTTTTATAATTAGGATATTTGGGAACCTACCGCTACCTTGTATCCTCATAATTTAGATTATGAAAAACTACATTTTCCTACACCTCTGATAAAAGATCATGTGGGGCCTTTCCTGAAAGAGAAACCTATAAAAGTAGAATCATCTACACAGAGCATTTTATAAGAACACATAATCTCTCCATTTATTTCTGTGCAATTTATTCTTAAATGTAGGACATTGGTTAATACTTATTTCTAGATAAGGAATACTTGAATTAAGCCTTGCTAGCATGACCAGCTAACTAGCTGTAACTTGAACTTTGTACTAATATTTATCTTAGCAATGCTCTAGGCTAGCTTAGGAACTTTTACAAATAATTCTCAGAGGTTATTTTACTGCCTTATTTTTTAACCAACATTAGAAATAAAGTTATTAATAAGGAAAACATCAAAAAGCATGAAAAACAAAATTACTAAATCAGATATAAAGCATATCTATACTTCAGAAATATTTGTACATTTTAAGCTCATATTTCCATAAATAATACTATGTAATATATTCATATGAAAAGTTATTTGTGAGTTTCATCTTAACTTTGTATTCATATGAAAAGTTATTTGTGAGTTTCATCTTAACAAGTGTAGCCACATTACAAATTAAAACACCCATATTGTGCAATTCTGTTTTTGTAGAGGACTCTTTCTTTAGTTGGTGATCATTCACTTAACTTAGAGTGACTTTACATATCCACATATTTATTATTGTTATAAATATTAAATAAATTTATTATTATGCTTTCTTCTGACAGAAATATCACAGCCATGTCCAACCATGTCCAATTCATGTTTTCCACTATTTTCTTTCCTTTCAAAATATTTGATTTGTATGCATTTTGAACATTCCCAATGCTTCCAAATATCTAAGTATTTGGTGTTGCATGAGCCA
>NW_007740462.1:2460-2874 GCF_000696425.1 Galeopterus variegatus | reverse complement strand
AGACAAAAATTGTTGATGGAACTCATAGTATGATACTTCCTCACTTACTAAAGACAACAACAAACTTCATATTAAACCATGAAATGCAGAGGCATTTCCAAAAATATCATGAACAGGATAAAATTCCCTATAATACACCTTTATACAATATTCTCTGAAGTTCTTACCATTCAGACAATTACAAAAAATACGGGATATAAATGTTTGGAAGCAATATACAACATCATTACTATTGTTGAGAGCAAAGTTTTTCTAACACAAAGCCAAAAGAATAATTGGTTTACCATTAGAATTAAATACAGTTTAAAAATGTATCTAGATATTTGATAGCAATAAAAATGCCAATGGCTTTGCTGATCAGAAATAAACCATTGGAAATTTAGAAATAACCTTTTTTATTTTATAAATAAACCT
>NW_007740462.1:0-1611 GCF_000696425.1 Galeopterus variegatus | reverse complement strand
ATATTATATGAAAAGTGTGAGGAAGAAAGGAAGAAAACCCAAAGGAGAAAGAAAAAAATAAAGAAAAATAAAAGGAAAGAAAAAAAAAGTGGGAGAGAAGGAGTAAAGGAGAAGAGAAGAAAGGGAATTTGGGATCAATAACTTTTAAAAATTTACCCACAATAGCTTTCTGTCATACTCAAACACTACATATAGGCATTTTAAAGATTTACAATAATTTTCAGGAAAGAAATCTATTTAATCTAGCATTTTCCACACTGTTTAATCTAATATTTGACCCAATAACCCTTTTAACATGTAATAATGGACTAACAGGTACAAAACTATGCTGTCTACCCTAAACGAATAATTGTGCCGTATGTGCATGTATTGAAACAACATACTGTATTGCACAAATATGTACAGGTACATGTTAAAATTTAAAAAAAAATCTATCAAAAAGTGGTGTGTTTAAGGAAAAAACAAAAGGAAAATTCTGCTTAGGATTTTAGGTCATGGTCTTCTTGATAGATATTACTTTTTGTGTACTCCAATCCCTCTTAGATGCTTTATAATGGTAGGAGATATTCATAAAGTTGGAGTGCATATTTGTCTTTTTTTTTTTGCGGCAGCCAAGTGTCTGAACCCTGAGGCATCTTGGTGAGAGTCACAGATACCCTTAATATAAAATCTAAAACTGCCCGATGATATTTGTTTTCCTTGCTTCCTTTACATGACGTAAGCCTCTGCCAATCAGATGTAACTATCACACTTGACTCATCTGTACACACTCAAGGATGTAGAACCAGGAAAGAAGGTTCTGGCAGAGAGTAAGAGTGAGTTGTGGGACCAGTGGCGACAACAATGCTTGCCACAGCATCCGGTGTCCCACGCTGGTGGTGTTAGTCTTGCAGGCGGAAGCATTTAGCTACAGTGTTATGAATAGAGTTTTGAACATTGTTATTGTTTTAGTAGCACCAGATATATCCACCCCTCTGAGTAATTTTATAAACTATATAATATACTTTAAACAAATTTTATTGATTTTCCTTTCTTGCACCTAAGAACTCATACTGACCGAGTGGTTTAATCTTATTAATAAGAAAGAAATGAGATGTTAACAGTGTGAAGGAGCTGTAAATCTTGTATGTCCCTTAGACGGTTGGTGGGGGGAAAAGGTCATGTAATTTTACAGAGAAGGTAAATAATTTTCCGAAGCATGAGGGAGGCAAGTTGAAAGCAGGATCAGCATGAGTGGTAATGTGCTAGAATTTAGTAATGAGAGATGGCATTTCTTTCAGAAGAGAAAAACAGTAGACCTCTCTGTTTATCATTTATGGCATAATTTAATTTAGCCTTTTCTTCATTTGGTAACTGTCATTCCTGCCTTTTGATTTGCTTGAACTTAATTGCTTCATAATAGATTTGCCATTACACCAGATCATTCTGAGGGTAATAACTTAAGAGCTAACATCAATGGACCACAAAAGATGGCCTAGTACAGAAAGCATGTGACAGATAATGTTGCAATTCTGAAAGCAAAGTGAAATGATCTTTGACAGGACTGTACCGCATCTTTCGGAGATAATAATATTTTATATTTGCAAATATTCTCGCTTTCAAAGGTCTGTC
>NW_007740461.1:13025-30008 GCF_000696425.1 Galeopterus variegatus | reverse complement strand
AACAAATTAATTTACCCACAAACACACACAAAAAAAACTGGGGGTGGGGTGGGGAAGAAGAAATAACAACTATACTTTTTTTGAAGTCGTTACAATAAAATAAACAAATTAATTTACCCACAAACACACACACAAAAAAAACTGGGGGGGGGTGGGGAAGAAGATATAACAACTATACTTTTTTTGAAGTTGTTACAATAAGCAAACGGAAAGGACATTCTTGGGGAGGAGGGGAGAGAGGGAGGAGGGCGGGAGGTGTCGGTGAAGGGCCATAATAATCATATACATTGTATATTGACAAAATAAAAATTAAAAAAAAAAAAAAAGAAAAAGAGATTTGGTATCAGTTTGCTTTACTCAGTCTATGGATTCAAATGCTAATCTCATCCAGAAAAACCCTCAAGGACACATCAGAAATAATATTTCATCAAATATCTAGGCACTTCTTGACCAGTCAAGTTGATAGATAAAATTAACCATCACAGGTCCACCTCTTGCCAACTTGGCACCTATACACATCTCCTTAAGCTGTACTTAATCTCCAAATAAAGACAATAACAAAGTCATTATTCTGTCTAACATAATAAAACTGTCTTGCATACAACTGCAAATACCTCTTACCCAGTAGAGGAGGTAAAGCCTTTGAGTGATGTTTACTCTTCTCCTTTATATTCCATAACTTAAATACTGTGATGTAAAATTAACAATACTTAAATATTATAAAAGGTCAATACAGCTCATGTTACATGACAAGGGAATAAGAGAGGGAGGAAAACAGATGTTGTATATATGTCAAATATCTTTGTTTTCTCCTCTCTCTTATACACACACACACACACACGAATATATTCATAACAAAATAAGGAGGAATATTCATAACAATTACTGTCATAATTTCTGTAACTGGTCACACGGTCATAGCTGCTATTTACAACTGCCTTCTTTCACTACCCATTACGTGTTCTCTTTGTCTTCAGCAAGCATATCAGCTGGTCATGGTTCTTTACCAGGGGGGTGACCCAAAGCTTTATTTCTGACAGGTCTGGATCACTAGCAGTCCTGCCTGAAGTGAGTTGTTGTTGCTTTCCACTGACCTTAGTCATAGAGCATGGTGATACCATGAGACACCCTAAGAGATCTCCTGTATTTCAGACATACCCTTCCTTACCTTCATTGTAGGGTAGTAGTCTAATTTCCCCATAGTAGTCAGGATCAATTGCCCCAGCCAGTACAGTAACTCTCTTTTTTGCTGATTGATTCAGAGTCATGAGAAGTCTCAAACAGCTGGGTGGCAGTCTTAACTTTCTTTGTTGCATCCCCTGGTGGAAGCATTTCTCCCTCTGAACTAAGACCTCTAGGCCAGCAGAACATAAGGTCACAAGAACAGAAAGCAAAAATTTTGCTAGTGGATCACTACAGGTAATAATGAGTGTTGCCACTCCCATTTCCATACCTTGATTTTTGGATCCATGAATCCATATATTGGATATTAAGTAAGAGCATATACAGCCTTCTAGAGAATCTGGCCCCAGCCATACAAGGTATTACCATCTGGATAGCACTGTAACTGAGTCTTCAAGAAGCCATTCCACCATTCTATCAAGCCAAATGCTTCAGGATGGTGGGGAACATGATAAGACCAGTGAATTCCATGAGCACTGGCCCATTGTCACACTTGTTTGGCTGTGAAATGAGTTCCTTAATGAGAAGCAATGCTATGTGGAATACTATGACTATGGATAAGGTATTCTGTACGTCCATAGATGGTGGTTTTGGCAGAAGTATTGTGTGTATGAAAGACAAACCCATATCTAGAAGTATTGTGTGTATGAAAGACAAACCCATGCCTATTCCAAAAAGAACAAAGCACTGCCCAATCCACGATGGAATCAGTCCAATGTAATCAACTTGCCACCTGGTAGTTGGCTGATTATCCCCAGGAATTGTGCCAAATCTGTGACTCAGTGTTAGTCTCTGATGCTGAATAATTAGGAACTCATCAGTGGCTATAGTTAGGCTGGCCTTGGTGAGTGGAAATCCATGTTGCCAATCCCACGAATACACTCCATCCTCACTATCATGACCACTTTGTTCATGAGACCATTGGACAATGGCAGAGGTAGCTGGGGAAAGAGGCTGAACAGTATCCACAAAATGGGTCATTCTATCTATTTGATTATTACTCTTTGCTTAGATCACCTTTTGTTGAGCATTCATATGGAACAAAAATATCTTCACATTTTTTCCCATTCAGAGAAGTCTATTCACATATCTCTTTTCCAAATTTTCTTGTCACCAATTTTCCAAACATGTTCTTTCCAAGTCCCTGACCATCCAGCCAAACCATTGCCCACAGCCTATGAATCTGTATAAAATTCCACATCTGGCCATTTCCCTTTCCACAAAGTGAACAACCAGGTGCACTGCTTGAATTTCTGCCCACTGGGAAGATATTCCTTCACCACTGTCCTTCAGAGCTGTCCCAGAAAGGTGATGCAGCTGTCCACTATCAGGGTGTGCCTGCATATCATGTAGACTCAGCTGTGGACCAGGCCTGAGTCTTCTGTCAACTGATCCTAAGGAACCACAGATGCAGACGGGGAGAGAGAAGGCAGTGTAGCAGAAATGGAGGCCATGGATATTTGGACCACTTCTTCATGTCACTTGTGCCTTCAGGGCTTGCTTGGGCCCATACAGAGAAGGCAGTGTAGCAGAAATGGAGGCCATGGATATTTGGACCACTTCTTCATGTCACTTACTTGTGCCTTCAGGGCTTGCTTGGGCCCATACATATATATATATATATATATACCACTTCCATGTAGTTCTGCTGTTCACACCCAACTTTATGGTTTGCTGGGTCAAATAACACCCAGTTCATGAAAGGCAGCTCAGGTTGCATGATAACTTGGTGGCCCATGACTAAGCCTTCAGTCTATACTAAGGCCCAGTAGCAGGAAAAGAGCTGTTTCTCAAAAAGAGAATAGTTATCTATGGAGATAACAGGGCTTTACTACAAAATCCTAAGAGCCTGAGCTGTGTTTCACCTACAAGTCCCCACCAGAGGCTCCAAATAGCATTCCTATCTGCCACTGATACTTCAGACACCATTGGATCTGCTTAATCATATGGCCCAAGTAGCAGAGCAGCTTGGACTGCAGCCTGGACCTGTTGCAGAACCTTCTGTTGTTCTGGGTCCCACTTAAAACTAGTAGTTTTTCTGGTCATATGATACATAGGCTGGCATAACACACCCAAATGAGAAATGTGTTGCCTCAAAAATCCAAAGAGGATCACCAGGCATTTTGTCTCTTTCTTGGTTGCAGGAGGGGCCAGATGCAACAACTTATCCTTCACCTTAGAAATGACATCTTGACATGCCCCACACTACTGAACCACTAGAAATATCATTGAGGAACAAAGCTCGTAAATTTTTGTCTGACTTATTTCCCACCCTATGGCATGAAAATGTGTTGCCAATAATTCTAGAGCAGATGACCCTTATTTCTCACCAGATCCAGTCAGTATAATGTCTTCAGTGTAACAGGCCAGTGTGATATCTTATGGAAGGGAAAGGCAATCAAAAGCTCTGTTAACTGCATTATGGCACAGGGCCTGAGAGTTGATATATCCCTGAGGTAGGACAGTGAGGGTGTATTCTAACCTTGCCAGCTGAAAGCAAAGTGCTTCTGGTGGGCCTTAATGGACAGGGATGGAGAAAAAGGTATTTTCTAGATAAATAACTGTGTACGAGGGGATGCATTAATTTGTTCAAACAATGAAACCATATCTATTGCAGCAACTGCAATTAATGTCATTCTGGTGGGCCTTAATGGACAGGGATGGAGAAAAAGGTATTTTCTAGATAAATAACTGTGTATGAGGGGATGCATTAATTTGTTCAAACAATGAAACCATATCTATTGCAGCAACTGCAATTAATGTCACCACCTTAGTTAAGCTTATGATAATCCATTATCATTCTCCAAGATCCATCTGTCTTCTGCACAGGCCAAATAGGCAAGTTGATGGAATTGTGGTAGAAATCACTACCACTGCATGCTTCAAGGCCTTAATGATGGCAGTGATCTCTGCAATTCTTCTAAGAATGCAGTACTGCTTCTGGGTTACCATTTTCCTAGGAAGAGGCAGGTCTGTTGGCTTCTATTTGGACTTTTGCACCATAATATACTTCACTCCATGTGTCAGAGAACCAATGTGTGGATTCTGTCAGGTCCTGAGAATACCTATTCCAGTTATGCATTCTGGAACTGGGGAATAACCACAGTACAGGTTCAAGGACCTAATGGTTCACTGACAGACTTACCTGAGCTAAAATTCCATTGATCACCTAAACTCCATAAGCCGCTACTCTTACTGGTGGGCCACCATGATGCTTTGGGTCTCGAGGAATCAGTATTCATTCAGAGCCAGTGTCCAGAAGTTCCCAAGAGTTCTACTTATTTCCTTTTTCCCAATGCACAGTAACCCTAGTAAAAGGCCTTTGGTATTTTTATGGAAGGCTAGAAGAAAGATTAACAGTATACATCTTTGGTAGTATACTAGAGTCCTTCTTCAAAGGGACTTGGCTTCCCCTTTACTCAAGACATTCTAGCTGTGTAAATTGGCTCAAGTTTTGGAATTGATTGAGGAGTATGACTCTGTTTTTTATGATTCAGGTCAGATTTTCATTCATCTCACCCATAATGTTTCTGCTTATACAGATCAAACAAGAATTCATGTACATAGACTCCTATTTTACTTCTAGAAACACATGATCAACTAGCCAACACCATACGTCTCCAAAAGTCTGACTGTTCCGACTGCTTCTTTGAATTTGTTGTACTCTATAGTAACCATGCCCAGCATGCCTTTGGCAGTTGCGTGCCACCACTTGACCCTTGGCATCCTGGGATCTGATTACTCCCAGTGCATTTAGGTTTCCCAATTCAGTCACTGCAGTTTCCATAGCAAGGTCTGGCCTACAAAGAAGAGCAATCACAGAGTTCTCCAAAGATGCTGGGGCTCCACTCAAAAATTTATTTCTCAGAGAGTGACATCACCAAGATGTTGAGCTATATGATCCCCAACATCTCTCCCCACCACAAGAAATCAACAGCAACAATTAAAACACAAAACTTCCACCCTGAAATCACTAGAACTCAGAGAAGTGGAGAAGATACCCACTGAGTCCAGAAAGGCATGGAAAGCCACACTGGGTGAGAGGAGGGATTATTCCAATTAGTCTCAGCCCCAGCCACTCCCTGGGACAAGATGGTACAGCAAACAGAACAGCTCCCTGGAGACAGCAAAACCACTGCAGCACTTTTTATGTGAAGCTTCTTGGAGCCTGAAGGGGAGAAAATTGCTGTGATGGCCAGCAAAAAATGTCACTTCAGAACATTCCATTTCCCACTCTTAAATCCAGTATAGCACCATGAATGAAGAAGACCACTGGCTCTGCTATCTCAGAGGTGAAAGGAGAGATTGAGAGGCGTTGTCTGATTTGCCTAGAGGTCCATAAGTTTTTCACGGAACTTGTACTGTGTCTGTCCCACAAGAGACATTTGGAGTGCCAGTAGGGGTGGAAGGGGGAGACAGTTCTGGTCCACCAGGTGTTCACTGAGGCACAATATTGGCAGCTGATGAGCCTCCTGCTTAGCACTGGCATTACACAGTGAAGATTGTTCAGTGTGATAGCACCACAGACAGCACAATTTTCAGGAAAGACTCAGTCCTGGGCCAGATCTTCTACACAGCCCAGTTGTTCTTGTGAACATGATCAGGAAGTGGCAGAAAGGCCAACAATTAAAATATAGTCCAAACAAAAAGTTTTCTGCAGAGTGAGACACAATGGAAAGACAATAATTTAGCTCAGGTTCAGCATTCAAGTTCCAATTCTCACAGTAAGTCATCCCAATTCAGGAATTAATGGCAGAACAAGAAATCAGTTCTAGTGCAGTGTTCAAGTGGTCATGGTTGCTATTAAACCATCACAGGATAGGGAAAAAATAACCCCCACAGACCAGAAACAAGGTTCTGATATTAAATGAAAAAGTTCTAACACCACCAAGAACACTTTCAAAACCTGGAAGATGTAGATGTATCCTCAAATGCACAGGCTTCAACATAAAGACACAAAGATTTATAAAGAAAAGAGAAATCTGACACTACAAAAAAAATCAACAAAGCACCAGAAATGGACCCAGAAGAAGAGCAGATTATGACTTGTCTCACAGACAATTCAAAATGATATTTTAAAATATATTCAGGGAGTCACAGGAAAATACAGATAGAAAATTAAATGATATTTGAAAAACAATCAAGGAGCAGAACAAGAAACTTGACCAAGAAATAGAATCAATTAAAAAAATAGATATTCTAGAAATAAAGAATACATTATCTGAACTAAAAAACTTGATAAAAAGCTCCTACAGCAGACTTGATCAAAGAAAAGAATCGGTGAGCTTGAAAACAGAACATACAAAATTATCCAATCACAGCAGTAAAGAAAAAAAGGAATGAGAAAAAAATGCAACAAAACTACAGCAACTATTGGACACCCTCAAGCAAAAAGTCCTCTGCATAATTGGAGAACCTGAAGAGCCAAAAAAAAAAAAAAAAAAGACACCTAGAAAGCATATTTAAGTACATAATAACTGAAAAGTTTCCAAGTATGAAAAAAGATGACAGTATCCTGGGAAGGTCAGAGGTCACCAAAAAAATTTAATCCGATGAGGAATACCCCAAAGCATATCATAACCAAATTATCAAAAACCAATGACAAAGAATACTGAAAGCAACAAGAGAATAGAAACACAAAACATTCAATGGAGCCCCGATACAGCTTTCAGCAGATTTCTCAGTAGAAACCCTACAGGCCAGAAGAGAGTGGGATGGTATATTCTAACTGCTGAGCAAAAAAAGACTGTCAATTAAGAATTCTGTATCCAGCATGTCTAACTTTTAAATATGAAGAAGAAATTAAGATTTTAGTAAACAAACAAAAGCTAAGGAAATTCATCAACATTAGACCTGCCTTATAAGAAATGCTAAAGGGAGTTCTTCAGTCTGAAAGAAGATGACACTAAAGTGTAACAAAAAACATTTGAGGATATAAAACTCACGAGTAAAGTAAGTGCACAGACAAACTCAGAATATTCCAATGTTGTAAGGGTGGTGAATGGACCATTTATATCCTAGTATGAAGATTAAAAGACAAACCAATTAAGATAATACCAAACATAGTTATATAAGAGATAGACGATATTAAAATAGGTAACTTTAGACAACAAAAAGTAGGGGGGAATGATGCCAAATTGTAGTCAGCTTTTTTTTCCTTAGCCATCAGAACTAAGTTGTTATTAGTTTAAAATAATGTTATAACTATAACATGCTTTTTATAGACAACAAAAAGTAGGGGGGAATGATGCCAAATTGTAGTCAGCTTTTTTTTCCTTAGCCAACAGAACTAAGTTGTTATTAGTTTAAAATAATGTTATAACTATAACATGCTTTTTGTAAGCCTCATGGCAACCATAACACAAAATCCTATAATAGATATACTAAAAATAAATATCAAGAAATCAAAATGTACTACTAGAGAAAATCACTTAATCCAAAAGGAAGACAGTAAGACTAGAGAAGAGAGAAAAAGGGTCCACAACACAACTAGAAAAAAAAGTAGCAAAGGGAAGGTAATAAGTCCCTATATGTAAATAATAACTCTAAATGTAAATAAATTAAATCCCCCAATTAAATGACACAGAGTGGCTAAATGGATTATAAAACAAAAACCAACAATATGCTGCCTACCATAAACTCACTTCACCCATAAAGACACACATCAACTGAAAGTGAAGGTATAAAAGAAAGTCCCTGCAAATGAAAACCAAAAAAGAATGTGAGCAGCTGTAGTTATATCAGATAAAATAGACTTCAAGTCAAGGAAAGTAAAAGAGAATAAAAGAAGTCACTATTTAATGATAAAGAGATCAATTCAACAAGAGGATATAACAAATCTACATATAAATGCACCCAACACCGGAGCACTATTCTATATAAAGCAAATATCATCAGACCTAATGAGAGAAATAGACCCCAACACAGTAACAGTTGGAGACTTTAACACCTGACTTTTAGCAAAGGACAGATCATCCAAACAGAAAATTAACCAAGAAACATCAGAGTTTATCTCCACTTGAGACTAATTGGACCTAACAGACATTTATAGACCATTCCATCCAATAGCTGAATACACATTCTTTTCAGCAGCACATGAAATTCTCTAGAATAGATCATACGTTAGGTCACAAAACAAGTCTCAACAAATTTTTAAAATTTAAATCATTTCAACTATCTTGTCCTACCACAACAGAATAAAGCTAGAAATCAATAACTGAAAGGACATTGGAAAATGTTCAAATACATGGAATTTAAACAATGTGCTACTAAGCAATGAACAGGTCAAAGAAGAAATTAAGCAGGAGATTTAAAAATTATTGGAGACAAATGAAACTGAAAACACAACATACCAGAACTTACAAGATATGGCAAAAGCAGTCCTAAGAGAGAAGTTTATAACAATAAATGCCTACCTTAAAAAAGTAGAAAGACTTCAAGTAAACAACCTAATATTTCACCCCAAGAAACTAGAAAAAACAAGTACAAACCAAACTCAAAATTAGTAGAATTAGAAAAATAAGAAAGATCAGAATAGAAATAAATGAATTAGAGTTTATAAAAACAATACAAAATATTGATGAAACAAAAAGTTGGTTTTTTGAAAAGATACACAAAATTTATAAACCTTTTGCTAGACTAATGAGAAAAAAAAGAGAGAAGACACAAACAAAGTCAGAAATGACAAAGACATTACAACTGATAACACAGAAATACAATGGATTATCAAGGACTATTATGAACAACTACATGCTACAAACTGGGAAACCTAGCAGAAATGGATAAATTCCTGGACACATGCAACTTACCAAGGTTGAATTATGAAGAATTAGAAAATCCAAACAGACCCAATAATGAGTAATGAGCTTGAAGCAGTAGTAAAAAGTTTCCCAACAAGGAAAACCCCAGAACTAGATAGCTTCACTACCAAATTCTACCAAACATTTAAAGCAATTCTTCTCAAACTTCTCCAAAAAATTGAAGAAGAGGAAATACTTCCAAACTCATTCTACAAGGCCAGCATTATCTTCATACCACAACCAGAAAATAACACAACAAAAAATGAAAATTATAGACCAGTATTCCTAATTAATATAGAAGCAAAAATGTGCAACAAAATACTAGTGAATGAAATACAACAACACATTAAAAAGATTATACACCATGATCAAGTGGGATTCATCCCAGGGATGCAAGGATGTTGCAACATATGCAAATCAATAAATGTGATACATCGTATCAACAGAATAAAGAGGAAAAATCATATATAAAGATTCAAAAAAAGGCATTTGATAAAATCCAACACCCCTTCATGATAAAAAATACTCAACAAATTAGGTATAGGGGGGAATGTACCTCAATACAAAGTAAGGCCATATAAGACACACTAACAGCTAATGTCATACTGAATGGACAAAAGTTGAAGGCTTTTCCTCTAAGACCTGGGACAAAGCAAGGATGCCCACTGTCACCTCCCTTATTCAACAGAGTACCAGAAGTTTCAGTCAGTACAATATGGCAAGAGAAAGCAATAAAGGTCATCCAAATTGGAAAGGGTGGAGAAAGACTATCTCTATTTGCAGAAGGCATGATTATATACATTGAAAATTCTGAAGACTCCACTAAAAAATTACTGGAAATAATAAATTCAGCAAAGCAGCAGGATACAAAATCAACATACAAAAATCAATAGTGTTTCTATATGCCAATAACAAAGTATCTAAAGAAGAAATCAAGAAAGTAATCCCATTTACAATAGCAACCAAAAAAAAAAAATACCCTAGGAAATACCTAGGAGTAAATTTGACCAAGGAGGTGAAAGATGTCTAAGGTGAAAATGATAATTTATTGGTGAAAGAAATTGAAGAAGACAGAATAAATGAAAAGACATCTCATGTTCATAGATTGAAAGAGTTAATATCATCAAAATGTCCATATTACCCAGAAAAATCTACACATTCAGTGCAATCCCTATCAAAATACCAATGACATTCTTCACAGAAAAAGAAAAAAATCTTAAAATTTGTGTGGAACAATAAAAGACCTTGTATAGCTAAAGCAATCTTGAACAAAAGAACAAAGTTGGAGGCATCACACTTCTTGACTTGAAAATATACTATAAAGCTATAGTAAACAAAACAGCATGATACTGTCATAAAAACAAACAAATAGACAAGTGGAACAGAATAGAGAGCCCAGAAACAAAGCCACACTCTCATTTTTGAAAAAGGTGCCAAGAATATACAGTGGGGAAAGGACAGCCTCTCTAATAAATGGTCCTTGGAAAACTGGATATCCACATGCAGAAGATTGAAACTTGACCCTTATCTCTCACCATACACAAAAATCAAGTCAAATTGGATTGAAGACCTAAATTTAAGACCTGAAACTGTGAAACTACTAAAAGAAAGCATAGGGGAAATGTTATGCAAAATTGGACTTGGCAACACTTTTTTGAACAAGACTACAAGAGCACAGGCAACTAATGGGACCATATCAAACTAAAAAGCTTCTACACAGCAAAGGACACAGTCAACAAAGTGAAGACACAACCTACAGAATGGGAGAAAGTGTTTGTAAACTACACATTTGATAAAGGACTAATATCCAGAATATATAAGGAATCAAACAACTCAACAGCCAAAAAAAAAAAAAAGGTCAACATCACTACTCACCAGGGAAGTGAAAACTTGAACCACAGTAAAATATCATCCCACTTCAGTTAGAATGGCTATTATCAAAAAGACAGAAAATAACAAATGCTAGTGAGGATGTTGAGAAAGGAAACCCTCCTACATTGTTGGTGGGAATGTGAATTCATACAATCACTATGGAAAACAGTACATAGGTTCCACAAAAACCAAAAATAGAACAACCTATGACCCAACAATCCTACTAGGTATAAACCCAAAGGAAATAAAATTAATATATTGAACAGACACCCGCACTCCTGTGTTCATTGTAGCACTATTCACAATAGCCAAGAAATTGAATCAACCTAAATGCCCATCACCACATGAAGGGATTTAAAAAAAGAAAAACCTGTGATATATATATATATACACATACACACACAACGGAATACTATTCAGCTATTAAAAAAAATCCAGTCATTTGCCGCAACATGGATGGAACTGCAGACCATTATGTTAAGTGAAGTAAGCCAGGCATAGAAAGATGAATACCACAAGATCTCACTCATATGTGGAATCTAGGGGAAAAAAATGGTTCTCATAGACGTAGGGAATAGAATAATAATGTTTACCAGGGGCAAAGATGGGAAGGTGGATGAGGAGGAGGGAGAGAGGTGGATTAATGTGTACAAAGTTACAGGTAGATAGAAGGAAAAGTTCTGGTGTTTTTAGCCTGACTAGAGCTAACAGAATTATATTGTATATTTCTAAATAGCTAGGAAAGAGGATCTTGACCATAATTACCTCAAAGAAAAGAGAAGTGCTCAGGTGATGGATATGCTGTCTCCCCTAAGTGAATCATTGCACAATATATGCATGTATGGAAACAACACACTGTAACCCACAAATATGTATCATTAAATTTTAAAATTAAAAAAAATTATTTCTCACAATCATGATGAAAGTATATCTTCTGAACCTTCCTGGTGTGGGTGAGTAGGTCTTAAATGATAAACCCACTCTAACATTCCAATTTTTCTAAGCCTTTGAATATCTTTCTTTACATTAAACCAAGGTGGTGTATACCACTTTTTGATCCGTGCTTCAGTGATCCGATCAAACACATTGTTAGAGCCCTTTCTAACACTCTGGGCTGCAACATTAAATGAAGAATATATGCTTAGTGAGCCCCTATCAATAATTAAGCTTAATCCAACTTTATGTTCCTTTCACCATTACCCTACACCTTTAGTATCTATTTCCACACATGTTCCCCATATTCCTGTCTGAATAAATTAGAAAACTCAAGTATTTCTTTCAGAGTGTAGTGCACCTTGTCATGTGTCACACTTTGTACCTCACATTTAGGGACCTTCTGAGATGTGAGTCTAGTTATAAGTCTAGAGGCAAACGGGTGGTGGAGATGGATCCTGAGGAGAGACAGTGTTGTCTTGCATGGCTACTGTCTTAGGGGAAGCCATTACAATTTCCTCACACAATACAAGGTTAATCCTCTCAGATGGGGGTAGAAAGGTCAATATCACTGGGGGTAGGGATGCCACTCTGCTGGTGTTGGGGAGGTTGTTTCCACCAGGGGTGGGAGGTCTCTTTTACTGGCAAAGAATACTCAGAATATAGGAGTTCAATGTCCCCAGCTTCATCAGGCTCTTCCCACATATCCCCATTCCAACTAACAGGATCCCATTATTTTCCAGTCAATGCTCAAATTTTAAGAGTAGACATTCTGCCAGGTTGTGGATTTAACTTGTTTGTAATTCAGCCAGTTACACAATAAGATTTTGCATTTGATGTCCAGAAATCTCAGTCTTGCAGCTCAGGAGATAAAGGTCTTCTTCAGGGCACACATAGAAGTTTCAAACAATTTATGTGGTAATTAAGCTGAGAATTCATATGCATGAGGTTATCCATTTCTTTCACCATTTTGTCCAATAGCATTAGGTGTAACCAGCCTCATTACATTCCTTAGTTCCCCCCAAATATTCAAAAGTATCATATACACAGTAACCCAGCTCCCTGCTTCTCATAAGTGGTTAACTAGGGGCATTCAATGCAGTTGCTTTCTATATCTTAATAGAAACATATGCCAATTTATACAATAAACTATCAAGAGAGGCAAACGTTGACACAAAGACCTAATTTATTAGACAGTGTACATGTAGCCATATTGTAAGTACTCAGCTTAGCCTAAGAGCCTAAAGTTGTCAATTTTTACAATTAAGTCTTGATTCTCTCCTTCGTATCATTCCACCTTACCTTAGGCTTATAGGTGCCAAAGTCTCAGTTGATAAAATGAAGACATTTTCTGATTGGCATGAGTTACAGTTTGGGACCTCCCCAACTTCTTTCTGCCTCTTTCTTGACCTTTTCCCAGTAACCAATAAATTTTTCCTTGGATAAAGTAATATGCATTTGTGAGATTCCTCTCATTAAATGCCAACCATGTTGGTAGGCTGTATAAGAATAATCAACAAAGGTATTTTGCTGGGGCAATCAAAGGATGAAACATGTCTTTCTAAGTGTCATAAAAATGCTTTAGGATTATAGGACACTGCTCTGCTACTACTCTCTCCCTGCCTATTTCCTGCTCTAGCCTGAATTAATGCTCTACTTTCACCAAGAAATAGCAAAGTAGTGAGACGTTATTATTTGTTGTGGTCACCTGAAGCTTGAGAAAAAGAGTTTAAAAAGACTCTAAGGTTATCCTCAAGCTCCAAAAAAGTGTCTACCCACTTTCCCTTTTAAATTTCCCTTCCATTGTTTTATTCCTTTAATGTTGTTTACAGACATAGATCTTGCCTTAAAAATAGCCTGCACATCTGGCCAAAGTGACAGGCCTGAGAATTCCAGGCAGGTTGGGAAGAGGCAGGAAAGGCCAGAACCAATGTCAAGGGTTAGTGGTGAGTGCAGGGCAACTGGAAGCTCATTTTCGCCTGCAAGAGGGAACTCAACAACTCATATATTGAGGTAACAATGGGGGTGCTTGGCCCTGAGAGCAAGGTGTAGGTACAGTGTTCAGACTCCTGAGAGGATGCGGGAGTAGCAGCTAAAGTATGAGGCCCAGTGTGAGCAATGAGATAATCAGGATCCAGGAGAACAAACAGACATGCAGAAGCCAGTGGGGGCCAGGTCAGGCACCAAGAAGGCCAGGATCTATTCTGCAAAGAGAAGAGGAAAAGGCAGTAAGGATTGGGATGGACCAGGAAGGGATTATTCCATTAAAGCTCAAATCAGCCTAGGAAGAAGATTGGGTCTCAGAGCAAGAGACAGAGCCAGGCTACACACATATCCCAGCACTGATGAGAACCAGGTCAGAGTCAGTGCAGTATCTCAGGCACTTATTCAACCAGCTCCCATGTGTGTCACAAACTGTATTCACCTATATTAACATGTCTTAACCGCAATCAAAAAAGTCTTTGAGGTAAAGGAGACAAGTATGTTCATATGTAACAAATGAAAATACTTAAGTTCAGAGCAGTTAAGTGACAAATTATTCTGCTTCAAAGTAGCAGCAGAAGGGCTCAAACCCTAGCCTTCTGTCACTAAATCCATCCTTTTCTGGGCACTAATGCTCCCCACATTTCTTGGTCAACTATCAGTTCTTAGCTAGCTCCAGAGTTAGTTGTTTAGCCAAGTAGCCCTGCATAGCCAGCTCCCCACCCTGGCTTCCCAGCTCCAGACCTGTGTCTGTCTTGAGTCATCCACCCAGGGGAAGCTCTTGCATTTCCTGGCCCAAGTTGGGACAAGGCTTCTTCTTTCACTCTCTTGAAGATGCCTACAGTTCAAGGCTGGTATGCCGGCCTCTCTGATAAGACTCTCTCATGGACATTCTCAAAGAGCCCCTACCACAGCCCCACTCCCACAGGCTAACTTAAAATCTGGGAAGTGACAACAAACAGAATGAGGTGAGACCACCTTCCATAGTTTAAGCTGAGGGTTTGAGGAGTTTGGTCACCTAAGAGAACTAACCCTGGGTTGACAGTAAAGACTGGTCATTATAGTTCTGCTGTATGATTTGAACACTATTTTTACAATTTTGGAAAGTTGCTTATTTTCTCTGACCCACCTTTTTTTCATATTTAATATAAGAGTATTGATCTGATAATTTTCAAAACCCCTCTTGTTCTCACATTCAATAATTTTTTTAAAATTGTATTTCTGGTGTCAGCCTTACCCCCCTCTATAAGCCCCCCAAAAAACACTACTAGAATGCCTCAGTCATATCTCTGGAAGTGTGTGTGGAGCAGGTGATGCTGTGGGCAGCTCTACAGCCCTGGTAGAGCTACCCGTGTTCACCTCCCTTATTCCTCCATCGCCCTCCACGTCAGCCTTGATGAACTCCAGCTATAGGACTTACTTGCGCAGATCACAGCCACATCTTCCTTGTGGGTGCAGTCGTGATACCCCCAAAACCTGTGCTGGCACTGTTCCAGGGACTGCTCCTCCCCCGAGCAACGAACATCATCCAGCCAGATGCGGCCAACCCCAGGGCTGTAGTTTTTCCGAACTTTGGGGGATGCAGAGAGGGACTTCCCACAGCTCAGCTGCTTGCATACCACCTGGTCCTCCTTTTCTCCCCAGCCATCATCACAGACAGAGCCCCACACACCCTTGTGCAGCACCTCCAAGCGCCCAGAGCACGAGTTGTCTCCTCCTACCAGCCTCAAGGCAAAGGCATCTGCAGGGTAGTGGAGGAAATTGGGGATTGGAGAGAGGAACGTTAAGGAGAAAAAAATAGATCATCTACATCCTCTAAAAAATTAGATCATCTACATCCTCACCCAAACCCCATCAGCACATTTGAAACCCTCTACATGTATTTCTGTGATTACAGCTCCTTCTCTAGGTCTGCATCAGGTTTCAAACCCCATGGCCCATGTCCATTTCCTTAACTAGGATCTTTTCACTTCCCCATCTACTTTATAAATTTAATATTTATAGATGACTTCGTAGTAGTTTTTAAAAATTGAAGAACTCAATAGATACATGGAATGGTATGCCCTGTCTCTATTATACCGAATTCAATATAATAACAGATCGTATTAACATATTATTCAATGTTTTTTTATATACAAAGGCACATATTTTTATCTCCATTTTAAACACAAAAGAATTGAGGATCAGGATAATCAAATAAGTTTGCAATGGTCATTTGATGCATGAGTAGTTATCTGTAAATATTGTTTGAATGGGATTCTATTTAATCAAATCCATGAATGGACTACTGACTGGACGCATAGCCATTACCTTCACATTCAACCCACGTGTCCTCATCATGGGTGCAGTTGTTCTTCTCCCAAGGCCCAGAAGGGCAATCCTGAAGAGTTGCTTCTTTTCCTGAGCATGATATCTGGCTCAGCCAGATGGGTCCGTGGCCCCGGGTATCCTTGTTGCAACGTTTGTGGGTTTGTACGGCCTTCCCACATCCCAGCTGCCGGCACAACACCTTTGTGGCTTGGAGGTTCCAGCCTGTTTTGCACACTGTGCTCCACTGGCCTTCGTGCTTTAGCTCCACTCGGCCCTGGCAGCGCCCAGGACCATCAGCCAGCCACACATTCTCTGGTTCTGTGGAGAAAGAAAGAGGAAGTGTCTGTTCCCTGCAAGAACATGTTCTTCTCAGAAAAGGGGGTCCAATGTACACATTTCTCAGTTCTTGGTGTTTAGTGCAACGTATATGAGAGTGTTTAATACTTCCTAATAGATGCTTGTTGAAGGAATAGATAAGTGAATCAATGAAATGAATGTAGGTTCTCAGTTGCAGGTTGAAACAATAATCATTTCTGCATAATACTTAAGTTTTCAAATTATTTTCACATTTAAATTTTAATTTGCTCCTCACAAAAGGCAGGTAAAGACACCGTATAGATGTTTTTAAAAGTAAAATACAATAGTAACATACAAAATATGCCTCAAACCAGAAACTTTTTGGTTCAGTGTTGGCA
The DNA here is from genome assembly GCF_000696425.1 of Galeopterus variegatus. Taxonomy (NCBI): domain Eukaryota; kingdom Metazoa; phylum Chordata; class Mammalia; order Dermoptera; family Cynocephalidae; genus Galeopterus; species Galeopterus variegatus. Next base: position 13,234 of record NW_007740461.1, on the reverse strand, counting down.
TTATCAATCAAGTGTCCCAGATTAGTGCTCCCAACTTCAATCTTTCTAAAAAATAGTAATAAGGCTTGAATCAGGGCAAAAAGTGATATTTTTTCAGATAAAAAATTCTTAGAAAAAGAAGACATGAACTAAAATATTCTTTTTTTTTGTCTTTTGTCTTTTTCCGTGACCGGCAACGGATCGCAACCCTCAGTGTTGCCCCCGTACCG